>NC_134265.1:34424876-34677376 GCF_031893055.1 Leptodactylus fuscus | reverse complement strand
TAGATAGATAGATAGATAGATAGATAGATAGATAAGAGATAGATAGATAGATAGATAGATAGGAGATAGATAGATAGATAGATAGATAGATAGGAGATAGATAGATAGATAGATATGATAGATGATAGATAGATAGATAGATAGATAGATAGATAGATAGATAGGAGATAGATAGATAGATAGATAGATAGATAGATAGATAGATAGATAGATATGATAGATAGATAGATAGATAGATAGATAGATAGATAGAGATAGATAGATATGATAGATAGATAGATAGATAGATAGATAGATAGATAGATAGGAGATAGATATGAGAGATAGATAGATAGATAGATAGATAGATAGATAGATAGATAGATAGATAGATAGATAGCAGATAGATAGATGATAGATAGATAGATAGATGATAGATAGATAGATAGATAGATAGATAGATAGATAGATAGGAGATAGATAGATAGATAGATAGATAGGAGATAGATAGATAGATAGATAGATAGATGATAGATAGATAGATAGATAGATAGATAGATAGATAGGAGATAGATAGATAGATATGATAGATAGATAGATAGATAGATAGATAGATAGAGATAGATATGATAGATAGATAGATAGATAGATAGATAGATAGATAGATAGGAGATAGATATGATAGATAGATAGATAGATAGGAGATAGATAGATAGATAGATAGATAGATGATAGATAGATAGATAGATAGATAGATAGATAGATAGATAGATGATAGATAGATAGATAGATAGATAGATAGATAGGAGATAGATAGATAGATAGATAGGAGATAGATAGATAGATAGATAGGAGATAGATAGATAGATAGATAGATAGATAGATAGATAGATAGATAGATAGGAGATAGATAGATAGATAGATAGATGATAGATAGATAGATAGATAGATAGATAGATAGGAGATAGATAGATAAATAGATAGGAGATAGATAGATAGATAGATAGATAGATAGATGATAGATAGATAGATAGATAGATAGATAGATAGATAGATAGATAGGAGATAGATAGATAGATAGATAGGAGATAGATAGATAGATAGATGATAGATAGATAGATAGATAGATAGATAGATAGATAGATAGGAGATAGATAGATAGATAGATAGATAGATGATAGATAGATAGGAGATAGATAGATAGATAGATAGGAGATAGATAGATAGATAGATATGATAGATGATAGATAGATAGATAGATAGATAGATAGATAGATAGGAGATAGATAGATAGATAGATAGATATGATAGATAGATAGATAGATAGATAGATAGATAGATAGAGATAGATAGATATGATAGATAGATAGATAGATAGATAGATAGATAGGAGATAGATATGAGAGATAGATAGATAGATAGATAGATAGATAGATAGATAGATAGATAGCAGATAGATGATAGATAGATAGATAGATAGATAGATAGATAGATGATAGATAGATAGATAGATAGATAGATAGATAGATAGGAGATAGATAGATAGATAGATAGATAGATAGGAGATAGATAGATAGATAGATAGATAGATAGATGATAGATAGATAGATAGATAGATAGATAGATAGATAGATAGGAGATAGATAGATAGATATGATAGATAGATAGATAGATAGATAGATAGAGATAGATATGATAGATAGATAGATAGTTAGATAGATAGGAGATAGATATGATAGATAGATAGATAGGAGATAGATAGATAGATAGATAGATAGATAGATGATAGATAGATAGATAGATAGATAGATAGATAGATAGATGATAGATAGATAGATAGATAGATAGGAGACAGATAGATAGATAGATAGATAGATAGGAGATAGATAGATAGATAGATAGATAGATAGATAGATAGGAGATAGATAGGAGATAGATAGATAGATAGATAGATAGATAGATAGATGATAGATAGATAGATAGATAGGAGATAGATAGATAGATAGATAGATAGATAGGAGATAGATAGATAGATAGATAGATAGATAGATAGATAGATGATAGATAGATAGATAGATAGATAGATAGATAGATAGATAGGAGATAGATAGATAGATAGATAGATAGGAGATAGATAGATAGATAGATGATAGATAGATAGATAGATAGATAGATAGATAGATAGATAGATAGGAGATAGATAGATAGATAGATAGATGATAGATAGATAGGAGATAGATAGATAGATAGATAGATGATAGATAGATAGATAGATAGATAGATAGATAGGAGATAGATAGATAGAGATAACACATTTATAAATATGTAATTTCTAGATATATAATGCATATATAGACAATGACAGATAAAGCGATAGTTACTGAAGACAGATGATAGATAGATAAATATGAGATAGATAGATAGATGATAGATAATAGATAGATAGATAATAGATAGATAGATAGATAGATAATAGATAGATAGATAGATAGATAGATAGACATTATGTGACTATTATGTTAGTAATAAGACAATGACATCGGCCAGCTAATAGACTAGTGATGAATATATTATCCGGACTAAGGAAGTTCTTCCAAGTGACCTTCCATTGAGTCATACTTATACTCCATGATCTGTGTGCTGTAGTTTCTATACAGGGCACATAAGTATGGAGACATCTTTAGTCTTTATTTCCACAAGTCCCTTTTTACAGAAAAGTGAAAGAATTATTCTGTAGGTTTAGTTGTCATAACAAGTGGAGTTGTCACTCTCTGAGGACATGAGCGGAATGAAGAGCTGGCCAGCGGACTAACATGAGGTTCACGGCCAGGACAATGGACCTTTTTAATTATCTTCATATTTCCCCTGTCCCAGGCCTGCGCTTATTCCTAGACCTCTCTTCTTATTGCAGCACATTAATGATTCATGTCATAGATAAATCTTCTGTAGGTTATACAGCCGCTCCCCTGATAGTCATAGAAATGCAGGGTTCTTCATTGTGAATATTTCATGTTAAGCATATGCAAGATGTCTGAAATTCAGGAGATCTATCTATCTCCTATCTATCTATCTATCTATCTATCTATCTATCTATCTATATCTATCTACAGTATCTATCTCATATCTATCTATCTATCTATCTATCTATCTATCTATCGTATCTATCTATCTATCTATCTATCTATCTATCTATCTATCTATCTATTTCCTATCTATCTATCTATCTATTATCTATCTATCTATCTATCTATCTTTATCTATCTCATATCTATCTATCTATTTCCTATCTATCTATCTATCTATCTATCTATCTATCTATCTATCTACAGTATCTATCTATCTATCTATCTATCTATCTATCTATCTATCTATCTATCTATCTATCTCATATCTATCTATCTATCTATCTATCTATCTATCTATCTCATATCTATCTATCTATCTATCTATCTATCTATCTATCTATCTCATATCTATCTATCTATCTATCTCATATCTATCTATCTATCTATCTATCTATCTATCTATCTCCTATCTATCTATCTATCTATCTATCTATCTATCTATCTATCTATCTATCTGTATGTATCCATCTGATATCTAAGTATCTATCCATTTCCTATCTGTCTACCTTACTAACTAATATTAAAGTGTAATAGTCACGTCATACAGATTTAGACATGTCATAGTGACAGCCTTACTGGCGAGACCTCCAGTGATCGCAGTGATCGGTTCTTCTTTTCTCATTATGTCATTCAGGGAAGCTCTACCATGAGCTCTATAGTAAGAACACACATTATCCACTAGTCTTGTAATACACCTGTATCGCCACAATCTTCTCTGTTTAGCCACTTTCCGGACAAGTCAGTAAGCCACACCCCTTTGATAGAAAACAAATAACACTTTGCAGCATGTTGTAATACTTCTGTCTCCATTTTGCTGTTTTGCAGAATGTCCTTATGGCACTTATGGGATGGACTGTAGAGGGACCTGCAATTGCCCGTCTGGAATATGTGATCGTGTGACGGGAAAATGCTTGAAATTTCCTTTTTTCCAACCTGTAGAGACATCTCACGATTTCTAACCTACACTAAACAATCGATAATGGGAATGTGAAGGGTTAACACCCCATCTTTTCACTTACTCATTTACTTTAGCTCCCCTATAGCGCCCCATAGCATCTATAGAAGAAAGTGTTGGCATCATCCTCTTACAAAGTCTTCTTCTTAGCTACTATTTCCAAAGGTACTCCACCAATTTTTCACCACCCCCGGGGAGCCTTAGCTTCTATCATCTTTGTCTGTAGAGGGTCTCCTCTTTAAGGTGACCTTTCACCCCCTCCATCAACACCAAGTGAGGGTAGTGAGAGAGTGGAATAGGCTGCCACGGGAGGTGGTGGGCGCTCCATCAATGGAAATCTTCAAGCGGAATCTGGATAAACATATAGCTGGGATGATTTAGGAAAACCTGCATTCGCAGGGGGTTGGACCTGATGGCCCTTGAGGTCCCTTCCAACTCTACCATAATAATAATAATAATAATAACACCAACTCTTTGCACCCTTCAATATCCTCAGCTCCACTGATTCTAACAGTTGGATTCCCATAATTCCTTAGCAATCATTTCTGTTATTTTCAGTAGGCTCTCAGTGGGCCTGCAGACCAGGAATGCCCACCTGACCAAAGTGAGTCTAGGTAGCATATGGGTGCTCAAACTATCAGCACTATAGATGAGCGAACAGTAAAATGTTCGAGATTCGATATTCATTTTGAGTAGCCCCTCAATATTCGACTACTCGAATCGAATATCGAACCCTATTATAGTCTATGGGGGGAAAATGCTCGTTTCAGGGGTAGGCAACATTCAATCAAATTATACTTATCAAGTCCACGAGTGAGGGTCGGGCTGGATCCTCCGAGAAGTCTTCTCCGTGCAGCGTCCCCGTGGCATCTTCCGGCTCTGAATTCACTCTGCCAGGCATTGGGCCTGGGCAGAGCCGACTGCACAATCCCGCACTACAAGCGGACATGCGCAGTCGGCTCTGCCCAGGCCCGATGCCTGGCAGAGTGAATGAAGAGCCGGAAGACGCCGCGGGGACGCTACACGGAGAAGACTTCTAAAGGTAGGAGAAGAACCAGCGTTGATTGGCTGACTGTATAGCATTCAGCCAATCAATGCTGGTTCTGCAGCAAACTTTACCATTCGAATAGTGAGTAGTAATTGATCGAATACTACTCGCTCATCTCTAATCAGCACCAATTGCTCAGGATCCATAGGGGCTAGAGAAAAGATTCCAACTGTGTTGGAATCAGTGGAGTGGCACCTATTAAAAGTCCTGCATGCATGACCTTATCTTCCATTACAAAAATAAACAAACATGATTGAAGATAGCTTCCAGCATGTGGATTACATTAGTGTCAATGGCAACAGACACAGAATCAATCTGTGACTGGTCGCTGTAACAGTTTAATGTCCATTGCTGTCATCCTATGACGGAAGACAGCAACAGACATTAACAATGGCAGTATGATCAGCAATATGTTAATATATTTTTCTCCAAAATGTCTCAGCATGTTTTTGCTATTGAAAGATCTAGCAGGGCCGATGAATGGGGCATATTTATTATGACAGAAGCACCAGAGTCCTGCCACAAATTGCACAAAAAAAACTTGGTGCAAATATCATGCACCACAATTGTTATATGGTTTAGATACTTTTTGGAAGAGTCAATGTAGTTGTAGTAGGGGCCAGTAATGGGGCATAATTAGTGTGACTATGAGGTATGGCCAATTTTTTATTATTTTTTTTAAATTAATTTAGAAAGATGACATGGACAATTTTTTTGACTTTGCTTGCAACAATTTAGGTGCAAAATAATGATCAAATTGAGCCAACCAAGGGTATTTCAGAACAGTGTCTTACATGTCTATCATGCAGTAGGAGAATTTACTAAAAAAGAAGACCAGTTTTTTGTTGTAAAAGAGGCAATTTTTTGGTGCAGTCTTTTGCTCCAAGAATGCACCACTTTCTCCATTTTGCAACCTCTTCACCAATTTTTAGATTTCCAGGGCGAAGATTAAGATGGGCTATGGTGGGGTGCCGGGGCCTGACAAATTTATATGGCTTGGGACAAATAAGATTGTCTGACCTGTCGCTATCATCTTATGAGAATTTTTAATTCTTCATATCTTTTGCTTTCAGACCTTGAAATGGCTTCAGGAGACGGAAACAGCGTCAAGGATAAGGATAAAGGAACTCGATCAGGAATAAAATGGTTAAACCCACGCTGATCGCCACCTTCTAATCGTGTACAAGAATGATCGTGTGGACATCGGACTGAGGAAGCACAAAACATAGCAGCGGGATTTCATCAAGGCAAAGCGGACATGTCACTTATTAGGAAGTCGTCTCTCCACTGACACTGATGATTGATAGCTCTGGAGAGATCCTGATAGACTGTGGGAATATGACAGATGTACATCTTTGTTCTGTGAAGCAAATATCTGTTCAGCCTTTTTGTAAATGTGTAGTTATATAAACTTTTTATTTTGGACATTGTCTGGTATATCTAATACAGTTTACATGTGTATTTAAATAAATGCTTTGTAGATTAAACTGAGGTCATTTCTGATGTTATTTCTCGTGAACAAATACGACTATACGTCCACACCAGTTACAGTTCACAACTAGATATAATCTATGCAAAAGTGAGTGAGTCTATAAATGCATTACATTACTGATCCTGAGTTACATCCTGTATTATACTCCAGAGCTGCGCTCACTATTCTGCTGGTACAGTCACTGTGTACATACATTACATTACTTATCGTGTACTGATCCTGAGTTACATCCTGTGTTATACCCCAGAGCTGCATTCACTATTCTGCTGGTACAGTCACTGTGTACATACATTACATTACTTATCGTGTACTGATCCTGAGTTACATCCTGTATTATACCCCAGAGCTGCGCTCACTATTCTGCTGGTGCAGTCACTGTGTACATACATTACATTACTCATCCTGTACTGATCCTGAGTTACATCCTGTATTATACTCCAGAGCTGTGCTCACTATTCTGCTGGTGCAGTCACTGTGTACATACATTACATTACTTATCCTGTACTGATCCTGAGTTACATCCTGTATTATACTCCAGAGCTGCATTCACTATTCTGCTGGTGCAGTCACTGTGTACATACATTACATTACTTATCCTGTATTATACTCCAGAGCTGCACTCACTATTCTGCTGCTACAGCCACTGTGCACATACATTACATTACTTATCCTGCACTGATCCTGAGTTACAGTCTGTATTATACTCCAGAGCTGCGCTCACTATTCTGCTGGTACAGTCACTGTGTACATACATTACATTACTTATCCTGTACTGATCCTGAGTTACATCCTGTATTATACTCCAGAGCTGCATTCACTATTCTGCTGGTGCAGTCACTGTGTACATACATTACATTACTTATCCTGTATTATACTCCAGAGCTGCACTCACTATTCTGCTGGTGCAGTCACTGTGTACATACATTACATTACTTATCCTGCACTGATCCTGAGTTACAGTCTGTATTATACTCCAGAGCTGCGCTCACTATTCTGCTGGTACAGTCACTGTGTACATACATTACATTACTTATCCTGTACTGATCCTGAGTTACATCCTGTATTATACTCCAGAGCTGCATTCACTATTCTGCTGCTACAGCCACTGTGCACATACATTACATTACTTATCCTGCACTGATCCTGAGTTACAGTCTGTATTATACTCCAGAGCTGCGCTCACTATTCTGCTGGTACAGTCACTGTGTACATACATTACATTACTTATCCTGTATTATACTCCAGAGCTGCGCTCACTATTCTGCTGGTTGTCAATGGAAACAGACAACAAGCATGTTGTCAGACACACCCCAACAGTTTTATTACAATAATGCAGGAGGATTTCTTTCTTCACATTACTATATAATACTTGTAGTGAGGGCTACTGCAGCAATGGAAGAAAAAGAAATTTCACTTTTGCAGCCTGAGAATTGCGAATGCATCTCAGAACTTTTGGAGTAATATGGGCGTTACCATTTACACCTTTAGAGCAATGACAGTACAAGTTCTGGCCTATTTTTGGTCTTAGAAGCTTTTTTATCATTATTTCCATAAGACATTCCACAGCCATAGCCAGACCCATAATTTTCACACATTCTATTATCATGGGGGCTTGTTTTTTGGGGGGATGAGTTGTATTTCCTAATGGCACTGTTTTTGTCCCCCACTTTGAGGCATGGACTACTATTACATGGTCTGCATACAGTTTTATGGTACAGTTCCTTTTCAGAAGCTATCAAGGGTTTCAGAATCAAGACCTAAAAAGATCATCTGGTGCCTGTGTCTCCATTCATAAAAAAATACCGCCTTGGCATCCCCTTTAAAGAATCACTATTTGGAAATGAGCATATGTGTAGTGTAATGTTATTGAATGCCTTAGCAGCTTAATTGTGAAGTTATGTGCTCTCCTCCAGAGCGCTGAACTCTTATTTGCACCTTACACAGTGTTTCTTGAAGGAAAAGGTTGTTACACCGTCCATGCAAGTCTACAGCAGTCAAATAAAGGCTCTAATAGACCTACGTTATGAGTTTTAACTCCTGTTCATACAGGAAAGACTAGGAGGAATTTACCTATACCTATGGCAAATTGTCTACGCCAGTGCCCAACTATGGAGATCTACACCCTGACATATGGGCGTGTGTTTGGTTGACGAAGAGGCCGATTGACGCGATCTGCGTTTGTCAGGGCCTTTATTAAGATTGGTGTATTGGCGTATTCTTGGTGAAACGACATGTTTGGCCAGATACTTAGTTGGCCGAAATGTCTGACAGTGTCTTTGGCTTGGATGTGAACTTGGATCATCACCTTAAAGGGATTCTACCATTAAAATTTTTTTTTGTGGATAAGACGTCGGAATAGCCTTTAGAAAGGCTATTCGTCTCTTACCTTTAGACGTGGTCTCCGCCGCGCCGTTCCTTAGAAATATCGGTTTTTCCCCCTACGCCCAACAGCAGCACAACTGGGGTAATCCTGCCCCTATGAGCTGTTAGGACAGGTGGAATATTTAATTACCTAACAGCAATCAACCCCTATAAGAGGTCAGAGGACCAACTCCCCTTTGTGTTTTTTTCTGTCCTGTGGGACAGGACAGGTGGATGGGGGAGAGGTGCTCTGGCCTCTTACAGGGGTCCCCTCTCCCCCCCCCCTAAGTTTTTTTACCTTGCTGCGTGGTCCGGATGAGTCTCTCCCCCTGCTCCGGTCCGGGTCCCCGCTGGAGCGTGTGCGGCGGCATCGCGGACGTCGGATACTGCAGGTGCCGGCAGGTAGGAACTTTCGTCGGCCGGCAGGGCCTGGGAACTAGTTTTTTGGTTCCCGGGTTCCGCCCGAGCCAGGGACCGTTTCCGGGGAAACCACGCATGCGCAGACCGTGTGGCCAGAGTTACATGCCGCGGCTGTCGGATGACAGTGAAGATCAGCAGGTAAGCCACTGCTGGTGAGGCCCCCCCCCCCCCCCTAGTGCTCAGGGAGGGGGGGTGAATAACTTTAAGGCTAATAGGAGGAAGTAGCTCGGACCCAGGTGGCGGGGGCGTGGCTCCGCCCACTGTCCCTCCCCCAGCCGGCCTATTTAAACCCCCCTCCACCACAAGATGGTACCTGTCGCTCCGGTTACAGGTACTTCTGAAGCATTGCTGCCTCAGGATTCAAAGCTCAAGAGCTGGAACTGCTAGTTCGTGCTATCAAGGTTGGTGGAGGGGAGAGTGGGCTGGGGATGTAACTGTGGTCCGGATTTTTTATATAGTGCTCCTTGGGTTCTTGTCTCTTTCCTTCCTCCCTTTAGTATGTCCTCCTCATCATCCTCGACCCTCCCTCGGAGGAAGACCACGGCGAAGAGGAGACATTTGTCTTGTGCCCAATGTAAAATTCCCCTCCCTGATGCCTGTGAATACAGGTACTGCCAGGGATGCAGAGCGCCTCCCTCTGAGGCTACCCCGTTCAGAGAGATGGTCTCCTGGGTTAAGGACTTCGTTTCCCAGTCCATGAGAAAGGTGGACGAGACCATTTCCCACCTCGCCAAGAGGCCCCGGCTGGAGGCTTCGGAGCCCTCCCTCCCGCCTCTTGAGAGGCTTCACATCGGGGAGGTTGAGTCCTCTGAGGAGGACCCTGTGGAGGTGGAGAAGGAGGTGTTTCCCCTCGACAAGATGGGCAGACTTTTCAGAGTCCTCAGATCATGTGATCGGGAGGCAGGGGAAGGGCCAAGCAGGAGGGCTAAGTCCTTTAAGGCTAATACTGACCTGGTCCAGGTAATGGAGGGCGAGTGGAAGCGACCCGAGAAAGCATTTACACCTTCCGCTAGATTCAGGGCACTCTTCCCTATGTCAGAGTCCCAGCAGGGTGTCTGGGGACCACCGCCTAAAGTTGACGTGGCAGTGGCCAAACTATCCCGCCGGACAGTCCTGCCAGCCGAGGACGGCTCAAGCCTGCAGGACCCGTTGGACCGCCGTGTAGAGGGGTCCCTGAGGCGGGCATACTCTGTCGCCTCGTCACAGGCCTCCGTGGCCATATCGGCTAATGAGGTGGTCTCTGCCCTACAGGCCGAACTATCTTCCCTTGCTAGGGACATAGACACGGGGGTCCACCGGGACGACCTCCTATTGGCTATGACCGATATTAATTTACTGGTGGACCACTTGGCTGAATCCTCCAGGTCGCAACTAAAACTCGCCTCCAAATCTATGGCCCTCACCACTGTGGCCAGGCGACCGTTGTGGGTTAAACCATGGAGGGTGGACAACGCCTCCAGACTAGGGCTTTGTACCCTGCCCTTTGAGCCAGGTAGGCTTTTTGGTAAAGCCCTGGACAAAATCATGGAGGATCTGGCGGACACTAAAACCAAAAATCTGCCGCAAGCCGCCTGAAAGGAGAAGAACTGCCTTTCGGGGCCGAGGATCCTCCACCAGAGGCTTCAGGGGGCGTGGACGCTCCACTCCCCAGGGCAGAGGTAGAGGACGCGGCACTTTCCGCGATCGTAAGAAGGATCCCTGACCCATCAGTGGTCTCCCATCCTGGGAGAAATCGGGCCCGTCCATCTAGGGCCCCGACGCAAAGGTCCCAGGGTCATTTGCTACATCAAGGCTCCACCGGCCGAGAGAACATCTTGCCCTTTTTAGGGCCCCAAACAACTTCATCTTTGAATACCCGTCCAGAAGGATCTCTCTCTAGACTTCTTGGTTTCCAGAATCCTGGGCGAAGGACTCAGGTTCATCTTCGACCTAGACCGCTCCCGCCACGGGATGCGGTTTCCTTAAGGGACCTTCAGGCCAGGTATACTCGCAGGTTCTCTCATAGCTCGGCCCAGGACCTTAGATCAAAGGGACGAACACCCAGATGGAAAACCTTGTCCTCAAATTTCCACCCTCCCAGACGGCAGAACTTCAGCCCCCCCTATTTCCAGGGGAGTAGTATCCACGGGTCTTCCCCCAGCCCCCTAGTAAGGTTGGGGAGCCCTTTAATGGGACAGAGGGCTTCTCTAAGCCAGGATCAAGGAAGATCTAGGATTTTTTACGATTCCATCAAATCTAATCCAGTTCCGGGGATTCACCAGGGACTCTCCTACCTGGAGGCACCTTCTCTATGTCAAGAAGCTGCGAGTCCGGAATCGCTGTCCCTAGGGACTAAAAAAGCCTATCCAGTGAACCATCAGTGCCCAGCCATGATTGGCCCGGCAGACCCATCTTCGCGATGGCAGGTCCTCGGTCAGGTTTACCTAGACCCTGTTGACCACAGATGCCTCCCTGTCCAGGGGAGCTCATCTGGGGGAGACCCTGGTACAGAGCACCTGGCGTTACCTGAAGAGAACGCGCTTACCCAGCTGGCGAGAGATTACCAGAGCTCAAGTGAAGCTTCTGACGTGGACTGTACAGTTTCGGGCGTAAAGGACCAGGACGGACGGCCTGATCATAGCCAATTACGGTCATTCCAGACGGAAGATGAGAGCCCTCTCCACGTTACCAGACGCCAGGATCCTCATCTATTCGGATCTATGAATCTCCCAGCGGCCAGCGGTTCAGATTCCAGGTTACAGTCTGCGGGACTGACTCACCAGAATGTGGATGACCTTAGCCAGGTCATCCCCCGACCAGGGTGCTCTCCACTTTCCTACCAAAGGATGAGGTCTCCCCGAGGTGGATCTGATGGCCACCTCAAACAGCGCCGCAATAGAGGAACGTTGCTCCCCAGTTCGGGAAGACAATCCTCCGGCGCTGTATGCCCTGTCAATACCAGGGAGGTTCAGACGGAAGTGCGTCTACCCTCATCAACTGAGGATTCGGAAGGTATTGACAAAACGCAGGCAGAACCAGAGCTTGGCAAGGAGCTCGCCATTCTGGTTAGAAAGGGCATGGTTCACCGTCTTCACTCTCATGAGACGGAGGAACACCTGGAGGCTTCCACCAGTGTAAACTCTGGTAATCCGGAACAGTCGGCCCTATCAAGGCCTGAACAGATGCAACCTCACTGCCTGGAGGGTAGCCAGCCTTTAGCTGGCAAAAGAGGATTATCCCAGGGAGTGCTAAGAACTTTGGCGCACTCAAGAGCGGAGTCAACTAACCAGAGCTACCGGAGGGTCGCCCGAATCTTTCAGAACTGGTGTTCGAGTAACCAGCGCGACCCTGATAGGAATGCAGTCTTGGAGTTCCTACAAGACGGCCTGGAGAAGGGGCTAGCACCTGCTACCTTGAAAGTCCAAGTCTCAGCTCTGTCCGCTCTCCTGGAGACCCGGCTAGCACTAGATCCTCTGATTAAACAATTTCTAAGAGGGGCTAGTAGACTTCGTCCTCAGGTGCAGTCTCCGGTCCCGAGCTGGGACCTGGCCGCAGTTCTGCAGGGGCTCTGTGCGCCCCCCTTCGAGCCCCTAGCTGAAGTGGATTTGAAGTACCTAGCATACAAGATAACTTTCCTGTTGGCAATAACCTCCGCCAAGAGGGTCGGTGAGCTACAAGCCCTAGCGGCTTCTGAGCCATTTATAACCTTCTTTCCAGACAGAGTGCAACTAAGGTTCGTCCCAGGATTCTTGCCAAAGGTACCCACACCTCAGAACATTAACCAGGCAATCGTCTTACCAGCGTTTTTCCCCTCTCCCACCTCTGAGTGGGAAGAAAGGATGCACAAGTTGGACTTGGTGAGAGCGTTGCAGATTTATCTTGAGCGGACTGCGTCCTTTCGGAAGTCGGAGAATTTGCTGATCAATGTGTTTGGCCACACCAAGGGGACCAAAGCATCCAAACCAACTCTATCAAGATGGATTAGAGAAGCCATTATCTGCTCCCTACGTGCTCAGGACCTCTCGGTACCAGACCTTATCCGTGCCCATGCCACCCGAGCAGTGGCGACATCATGGGCCGAGAGACGTTTTCTTTCCTTGGAACAGATATGTGCAGCGGCTTCTTGGAGTTCTCAGCTAACTTTCGCCAAACATTATAGACTTGAGTGGCGAACAAGGGAGTCCACAGCATTTGGACATTCAGTATTGGCATCAGCTTGCCAGGATCACCCGCCCTAGGGTAAAGCGATACTTGCTAAATCCCCAGTTGTGCTGCTGTTGGGCGTAGGGGGAACGAAAGATTGTGAATGACAATCTGTTTTCCCTTAGCCCAAACAGCAGCACAAGGCTCCCTCCCTATGCTGTATTTGTACTATTTGTTTGTACTATGTCATATTACTCCTGTTAAATAGATGTCTAAAACTTTTTACTTGCTACTAACACAAAGGGGAGTTGGTCCTCTGACCTCTTATAGGGGTTGATTGCTGTTAGGTAATTAAATATTCCACCTGTCCTAACAGCTCATAGGGGCAGGATTACCCCAGTTGTGCTGCTGTTTGGGCTAAGGGAAAACAGATTGTCATTCACAATCTTTCGTTACCGGTATGCAAATGAGTTCTCTCGCAGCGATGGGGGCGGGCCCCAGCGCTCAAACAGCTATGGGTGCATCCCCACCAATGCCAGAGCAGTGTCTCCAAGCGCCGCCTCCTTCTTCGTCCGCTGCGTCATCTTCAATGTCTTCCGGCGCAGGCTCGTAACTTCTAACAGAGCAGAGCAGACTACGCAGGCGCACAGGTCACCGGAAAATGGCCGCTTGCACAGTATTGTTAGCGGCCATTTTCCCATGGCCTGTGTGCCTGCGCAGTCTGCTCTGCTCTGCTAGGTTATGAGCCTGCGCCGGAAGTAGTCATTGAACATGACGCGGTGGACGAAGAAGGAGGCGGCGCTTGGAGACACTTCTCTGGCATTGGTGGGGACGCCCTCATTGCTGTTTGAGTGCTGGGGCCGCCCCCATCGCTGCAGGACAACTCATTTGCATACCAGTAAAAAACGGTATTTCTGAGGAATGGCGCGGCGGAGACCACGTCTAAAGGTAAGAGACGAATAGCCTTTCTAAAGCCTATTCCGACGTCTTATCCACAAAATAAAATGTTTTAATGGTCGAATCCCTTTAACTGAATACATGATTGAATAGAACTGGAGTGCCGTGAATTCTGCTCTACAATGTAGATTATGTGTATCAATCTCAGTGTTACTGGAGGACGTGCCATATAGACAGTATGACTAGGCACACGCTTCATCATAAATCAGACACATCCTTCATTGGGCCATGCACCTACCCTGACATCTTACACCAGAGAGCTGGCGTATATGAGGATAAATCTGATGGGGCCAATGACCAGACATGCCCCCTTTAGGAAATTGGCAAGGGTGGCATAAAAATACTGGCATAGGAGGTTAATAAATACCCCACTCCATAGTTATGCAGGGGTCTGGGGTCTATTTGGGGTGTAGTCTGAGTCTGAATTTATTCAACAAGTCTGGCCCGAGTCTTTTTTTATATTTTGGGGTCTAGTCTGTTATTTAGGGACTTTATAGTGTTTATACTGTTTGTTTTGGGGTCTGTAATTCTTCTGCAGTCTGGAGCTTATGGGGATTGTAGTTATTTTGGGGCCTTTTTTTTAATTTCCAGGTATAATGAAGGATTTTTTTGAATGGAAAGCAATAGGTTAGCAATGTTTTGGGGTATGTCTTGTCATATGAAAAAAAATTAGGCAGTGATTGTCATTAGAGATGAGCGAACAGTAAAAAGTTCGAGATTCGATATTCATTTCGAGTAGCCCCTCAATATTCGACTACTCGAATCGAATATCAAACCCCATTATAGTCTATGGGGGGAAAATGCTCGTTTCAGGGGTAGGCAACGTTCGATCAAATTATACTTACCAAGTCCACGAGTGAGGGTCGGGCTGGATCCTCCGAGAAGTCTTCTCCGTGCAGCGTCCCCGCAGCGTCTTCCGGCTCTTCATTCACTCTGCCAGGCATCGGGCCTGGGCAGAGCCGACTGCACATGCCCGCACTACAAGTGGACATGCGCAGTCGGCTCTGCCCAGGCCCGATGCCTGGCAGAGTGAATGAAGAGCTGGAAGACGCCGCGGGGAAGCTGCACGGAGAAGACTCCTAAAGGTAGGAGAAGAACCAGCGTTGATTGGCCGACTGTATAGCATTCAGCCAATCAATGCTGGTTCTGCATCAAACTTTTCCATTTGAATAGCGAGTGGTACTCAATCGAGTACGAATATTTCGAATACCGTAGTATTCGATCGAATACCTACTCGATCGAGTACTACTCGCTCATCTCTAATTGTCATACCTCTTCTCACAACCAAAGATGGACGAACCTCTCAGGATTTGTTTCATTCGGGTCAGGTACAGTCCTATGAAAAAGTTTGGGCACCCCTATTAATCTTAATCATTTTTAGTTTTAAATATTTTGGTGTTTGCAACAGCCATTTCAGTTTGATATATCTAATAACTGATGGACACAGTAATATTTCAGGATTGAAATGAGGTTTATTGTACTAACAGAAAATGTGCAATATGCATTAAACCAAAATTTGACTGGTGCAAAAGTATGGGCACCTCAACAGAAAAGTGACATTAATATTTAGTAGATCCTCCTTTTGCAAAAATAACAGCCTCTAGTCGCTTCCTGTAGCTTTTAATCAGTTCCTGGATCCTGGATGAAGGTATTTTGGACCATTCCTCTTTACAAAACAATTCAAGTTCAGTTAAGTTTGATGGTCGCAGAGCATGGACAGCCCACTCTCAAATGATCTGAAAACAAAGATTGTTCAACATAGTTGTTCAGGGGAAGGATACAAAACGTTGTCTCAGAGATTTAACCTGTCAGTTTCCACTGTGAGGAACATAGTAAGAAAATGGAAGAGCACAGGGACAGTTCTTGTTAAGCCCAGAAGTGGCAGGCCAAGAAAAATATCAGAAAGGCAGAGAAGAAGAATGGTGAGAACAGTCAAGGACAATCCACAGACCACCTCCAAAGAGCTGCAGCATCATCTTGCTGCAGATGGTGTCACTGTGCATCGGTCAACAATACAGCGCACTTTGCCCAAGGAGAAGCTGTATGGGAGAGTGATGAGAAAGAAGCCATTTCTGTACGCACACCACAAACAGAGTCGCCTGAGTTATGCAAGAGCACATTTGGATAAGCCAGCTTCATTTTGGAAGAAGGTCCTGTGGACTGATGAAACAAAGATTGAGTTGTTTGGTCATACAAAAAGGCGTTATGCATGGTGTCCAAAAAAAACAGCATTCCAAGAAAAACACTTGCTACCCACTGTAAAATTTGGTGGAGGTTCCATCATGCTTTGGGGCTCTGTGGCCAATGCCAGCAGCGGGAATCTTGTTAAAGTTGAGGGTCGCATGGATTCCAATCAGTATCAGTAGATTCTTGAGAATAATGTACAAGAATCAGTGACGAAGTTGAAGTTACGCCGGGGATGGATATTTCAGCAAGACAATGATCCAAAACACCGCTCCAAATCAACTCAGGCATTCATGCAGAGGAACAATTACAATGTTCTGGAATGGCCATCCCAGTCCCCAGACCTGAATATCATTGAACATCTGTGGGACAATTTGAGAGCGGGCTGTCTATGCTCGGCGACCATCAAACTTAACTGAACTTGAATTGTTTTGTAGAAAGAAATGGTCCAAAATACCTTCATCCAGGATCCAGGAACTGATTAAAAGCTACAGGAAGCGACTAGAGGCTGTTATCTTTGCAAAAGGAGGATCTATTAAATAGTCATGTCACTTTTCTGTTGAGGTGCCCATACTTTTGCACTGGTCAAATTTTGGTTTAATGCATATTGCACATTTTCTGTTAGTACAATAAACCTCATTTCAATCCTGAAATATTACTGTGTCCATCAGTTATTAGATATATTAAACTGAAATGGCTGTTGCAGACACCAAAATATTTAGAACAAAAAATGATTAAGATTAATAGGGGTGCCCAAACTTTTTCATAGGACTGTACCTCTTCTGGTCCTCTCTGTGGCATCCGGCACTCTATCTGTCTCCTCAATGATGTCTTGCGCCCGGGGACACCACTAAGGCTTGTGATTGGGTCTCAGCGGTGACATGGTCATGACACTTGGCGTGCCTATGTGACTGCTGGTGGACCAATCACAGGTGAACCGCTGACATCATCAGTGCTGGATGCTGCGAGGAGGCACAAAAGAGGCGCGAGAAGGTGAATATGAATGGCTTTTATTTTTTTAGACCTCCACCTGATATACTCTGGGATCTGAAGAAACCCAGGGTATAAAGCGTCAGCCATTCTAGTTCATCTATGACAAATCTCCGTATGTCCAGTTTTGTAAAAAACAACCAATTTATAATTTTCAGGTCGAACCCGGCTCTGTACCAGCCTGTTCACCCAACTCTTCTCAGAACCTGATATCGCCACTCCGAACCATCCCATCAACACATTCGCTTACAAAGACCACCATTAACCCCTTCTCTACCAATCACTAGGATTCCCCCCGCACCAAAATGCCTTGTCCCGTCCCCCGTACACTGTACACCCTAGAGGAGGAAGTTATTAAAGACTGTTTTGAAAGAACAAGTACCACTCGGCGTATTAATCCTGACCCAACAAATATACGTTGTCAACATCGCCGCCAATAAAGTCGGTGGAAAAATCTAATGGCTTTATATACAACGCACGCGAATGACACACTGGAGCCAAAGAACACACAATAAGGAAATATTAATAACACCTGCGGGGTCCGCACATACCATATCAGGCTGCTGAGGTCACCAGATTGTTCTGCGGAGATTTCCTGACACCTGCAGAGACCGTAAATATTTCCTGTTTTCTGTTGTGTCTGCGGCAAACAGGATTTTACCAATTGGGAAGCCGTTGCTTAAGAGAACATCTCTCACAACACTTGACAGCGAGTTTCCTTCTTATGGGTATCTTATTCTTTTAACCCCCCAGACAAGAATAGGTTATTTTTATCTCTCGCTCATCGTATTTTGAGCAAAAGTAAGGAAAGTCCTCCGTGCAGATTTTCAGCAGTCTCTACGACGGAGTCTTCAACAGAGACCAAGCTGGAACCTAAAAGGGTTTTCCAGAACTGTAACATTTAATAGCATCATTTACAGCCAATGGGACTGAGCTGCAGTACCAGGCATCGCCACAACCATATGTGTGGTGCTGAAGGTCACCAACAGCCCTTTCATTCAGGCGAATAGTGGAGATGAACCACCTACCACTCAATATGGAGGACCTCATAGAAAACTTTACAGCACAGCTAACTTTTTGAACAAATTTTGATTTATTTTTTTTGGAAGAATTTGTTAATATACTTTAGTAACGAATTTTGCCTCTTTTCTTTGAAATCCTAAACTGAAATCCACTCTCTTTTCCATCGAAATAAAAGGAAGGCGGAAAATACAACTTTGATGCAGAATTTGATAAAATCTGCTCGTGGAATTTGGAATTCTTCTCAATAAAGGCATAACAGGCAAAAGACAATGGCGCCGCTCTACAAATTCAGCATCAAAATCCACTTCAAATTCAGACTCAAAATTAGTGTCAATTTATGTCAAGCTTCAGAATTCCAGAAGCAGAAATTTTCGGTTTGACAAATTTAGCGATAAATTTCTACGCGTGAACACCACCTCAGGCCTCGTTCACATCTGCATCAGTAATCCATTTGGGGGAGTCCACATGGGGGCCTCCCCGAACAGACTACTGAACGCATTGGCAAGTGGTGTGCAGTGAAAGCACATGGACCCCGTAGACTATAATGGGGTCCGTGTGCTTTCAGCACAGTCTCCGCATGAGTCATGCGGACAGGAAAGTAGATTGTGAACTACTTTTCTTTCCGCATGTTCCGTGCGGAGACCGTGTGGAAAGAACACGGAGCCCATTATAGTCTATGGGGTCCATGTGCTTTCACTGCACTCCACTTGCCAATGCGTGGACTCCCCGAACAGATTATCGACGCAGATGTGAACTAGGCCTAAATAAGGCCTTATTCACACATCCACATTTCATGTACATGTGGCGTCTACATTTTTTTCAGAAGCGCCGTTTGTTCACTTCAACGTGTTCATTCAGACCAATATGTCCTTATTTTTTTCACTGGTGCTGATACATCACACCAATGAATGTCTATGGGTTCGTGAAAAAAGCGGGTCACATCTGTATGGCCATTTAAGGTATAGAAAATGGAATGAAAAAATTTTTAATCTGCTTTTCACATGTGTGAAAAGTGGATCAACCATGGACAACCAATCTGTATATGAGCATGGTGGACCTCACATGCCTGTAAAGGTTTACGTGCTCACACGTAGTTTTTTGGATCGGAACCTGAGGCGCCCACCACCTCTGATTCCAATCCAAAAGCTGGGTCGCCGCGACTAAAAGCCGGTGCATTGCACCGAAATCCAGCCGCGCGCTCCGCTCCGGATTAGCCCCAATGAATGGGCCTAGTCTGGAGGAGGGAGTTTCTTCAGGCCGAATTGCGAGGTGACTCGGCCCAAAGAATGAGCATCTCGCTTCTTTTTTCCCGGGAGCCAGACGAAACGGCTCCCAGCAAAAGCTCCTGAGTGGCTCCCATTGATTTCAATGGGAGCCGTCTTTTTGGTCAGGGTTTTGAGGCGATTACGGCCTCAAAACCCTGACCAAAAAACTATGTGTGAACTTACCCTAAAACTTAGAACGGTGGTTCTGGTGTCATATGACCTCCTACAATGGGCCATTACTAGGCTTTGTCCATGGCATTATCCATTATATATATATCAATGAATTTCCTAAAGTTGACCAGTATAGAAACCAATACGGAGGCGCTGTGGGCTCCGTCACCATTGTCGTAAATCTGGTCAGTGCTACCTGCTACACCTGAACACTTCACCTACATACCGCCATGTCCTAACCATAGGTTTTCCGTATCACGGCCCGTTGGATTAGACACTAAGTGTAGTATATATGGAGTAAGTGATCTATGGCTTATGTAGCTGTAGCATTGTCAGATATGTGTTTTTGGCAGGCGGGCGATCTGTAACATTGAGCAGAACAGGGTTTAGAAGTGAATTTCGCTGCCAGTACGGCCTTGCACAGACTGTTCTGAACATCTGAATCTCTCAGCGTGCGAAATCCAGAAAGCAGGACGCCTGCTGTGAACACCGAGCCAATTCCGATAGTACCAATAGCGAAATTCGACATGGCTTTAATCAAAGAAAACACTTGATAGCCGAGCTCCTTAATCTTTCTTAGACACGACCCGTCTGGCACCGGTTACCATCACTTTTTCATGAACGTATTTCCCTTCGATTACATTAGGAGATAAATATATGAGGTTAAATACTGACTTCTGCTAGAAATATTAATATTATTATCATCATTATGGTTTGTATTATTACGCTTTATTTGTATAGATTTGGCAGACGGTTTACGGTTTAAGAAGCAGACGCGTGCAGTCTAGGAAGAGTGAGACTGCGGTGACGTAGACGGATAAGACATGGTGCCATCGCATATCATCATGTTAGACATGTGTCAGCAGAAAACTGAGGCTACAATGTCTGACGTTGTCATCGAGTGCAATACAGTAACCAGATACACAACACAGAGAGAACACATATAGATACAATACATAGTGTATATAATATGGACATGAGTCGTGTAATAGAGTATCCAGTACATATAGCAACCAGATCTACAGTGGCTTGCAAAAGTATTCATACCCCTTGAACTTTTTCATATTTTGTCACCTTACAACCACAAACTTAAATGTATTTTCTTGAGATTTTAAGTAGCCGATGATTATGAGGTGAAAGGAACATGATTCATGGATTTCACAATTGAAATCAAATAAAAATCTGAAAAGTGTGACGTGGAATAGTCTTTAGTCCCCTGTACTCTGATACCCCTAAATAAAATCCAGTAGCCTCAGAAATCACTTAATGAGTTAATAGAGTCCGGCTGTGTGTACTGTAGTCTCAGTATAAATACACCTGTTCTGTGAAGGTCTCAGTGGTTTGTTAGAGAGCACTAGTGAACAAACAGCATCATGAAGACCAAGGAACTCACCAGGCAGGTCAGAGATAAAGTTGTGGAGAAGTTTACAGCAGGGTTAGATTATAAAAACATATTCCAATTAGAATGGCCCAGTCACAGTCCAGACATAAATCCCATTGAGCATCTGCGGCAAGACATGAAAATCGCTACTCACAGACGTCTCCATCCAATCTGACTGCAAAGAAGAAGAAGGGGCAGACATCTCATTTCCTGATGTGCAAAGCTGGTAGAGACAGAGCCCAAAAGACTGGTTGTAAGGTGACAAAATGGGAAAAAGTACAAGGGGTGTGAATACTTTTGCAAATCACTGTAAATAGTATTACAGAACATCCAAATAAATAAAAATGAACCTAGCAATACCCTTATTCACTCTCATTGTTTATGAATGCCGCTATGGTGACCATTAAAATAGCGGATGTCAGATGGCCATTTTTCAGTGTTATGTGGCTAATAATAGTCACCCACTGCCCACAATAAGGACCAGACTGTCTAAGAAATAACTTTGCTTTGCCCTTTGCCTTCCATCAGTTCTTCTCGGTACTTGCAGACAGTTTTTGGCAGAACTGGGCAAGGAGGTTGTTCCCGCCATCTTGGAGAACTAAGCAAAGATCGTCTGTGGATGTTGCTTGCTCCGATCCGTCTGTCTCTTCATGTCATCCCAGACAGACTGGACAATGACCAGACCAGGCTATATCTATGGGCACCATATCATCACTTCCAGGACTTCTAGTTCTTCTTTACCCTGAAGATACTTCTAAAATACATTGGTTGTATGTTTGTGGTTATTGTCCTGCTGCAAAATAAGACACCGAGATGCTTTCATAATGGTACCAACAGTGGTATAATAATAATAATAAAAAAAATGTTATTTATATAGCGCCAACATATTCCGCAGCGCTGTACAATTTGTAGGGTTCAAATCCAGACAGAAAGATACATTACAAAAAAAGTCATTCCACACAATGGGACTGAGGGCCCTGCTCACAAGAGCTTACAATCTATGAGGTAGAGGGGGTGACACAAGAGGTAGCAGGGGCGGCATTGCTTATACAGGGGTCAGACAATTCTGTAATAGAGGTGACTGTCATTACACAAACATAAAACTGTATGAGCCGTCACTAGTGGTGTCCTGTAACATGTGGATGGAGCTTGGACCTATAAAGTTAGCCTGAAATGGCATCATATCATGTGGGGAAATGTGGGAGCGGAGACAGAGGAGGGTTAAATTTAGGGATTCTAATTACGATACAGAAAGGTTTACATTAGGAATTGTGATAGGCCTGTCTGAAAAGATGTGTCTTTAGTTTGCGCTTGAAGCTGTAGAAATTGGGAGTTAATCTGATTGTCCGGGGTAGAGCATTCTAGAGAAGTGGTGCAGCTCGGGAGAAGTCTTGTATACGAGCGTGGGAGGTTCTGATAATAGAGGATGTAAGTATTAGGTCATTGAGTGAGCGGAGAACACGGGTTGGGTGGTAGGCAGAGATGAGGGAGGAAATGTATGGAGGTGCGGCATTATGGAGAGCCTTGTGGATGAGAGTGATAACTTTATATTTTATTCTATAATGAATAGGCAGCCAGTGTAGCGACTGGCACAGACCAGAGGCACTGGTCTACAGAGAGATCTTACGAGTTTAGGTGGGAATGCTCTTCAGTCATCTTTATGCAGTTTCCTCTTGCTAATATATACATAAAACCAAAACCATGTGTGAAGAAACCTTACAAATAAGAAAAAGCACTTATAACAACAGAAGGCTCGCTCCCCTGACAAGAACAAGGAGTGGGTGTTCACCAAAGGGGATCTGCACGAACATGATGCTAATGAGCTGAATCACACGAGCGCAGCACACGAGGCAGAGGTGATTTTTTTGTTCTAATCCACCAATGTGGTTGAATTTAAGGACACTTCACTAGAAATAGTATTTGAGGTAAACGAGACTTGTAGTCTAAGGTGTTATGCTAAGCCCTATAACTTCTCACCTTATCACCCCACAGGACGATAGGCCGATGCATACACAGCAGTTCCCTGACATTGGAAATCGGGACGGGGGCATTGTCATAGTCAGATTGTATGGAGGATTAGAAAAAGTGGTGCGTACTCTGCCGCTAATGTCACAGACCTGAAAACCAGATGTTCATATGTAGCACGGACCCCCCGAATGGAATAACAAACGCATTGACAAGCGGTGAGCAATGAAAGCACACGGACTCTATAGAGTATAATGGGGTCCGTGTGTTTTCCGTGTGGTATCCACATGAGTCATGTGGAGAGAAAAGTACTTAATGAACTACTTTCCTGTCCGCATGACTCGTGCGGAGACCGTGCGGAAAAAACACACAGACCCCATTATAGTCTATGGGGTCCGTGTGCTTTCATTGCTCACCGCTTGTCAATGTGTTCGGTATTCTGTTTGGGGGGTCCCCATGCAGACTCCCCAAATGGAATACCGAACGCAGATGTGAACCAGGCCTCAATTATCAAATTGATCAACAGCAGAATTGTGAATGCAGCTCTGGAGGATCATACATGCTGTAATTTGGGATTAGTACAAGTAAGGCTGGGTTCACATCTGCATTCAATTACTGTTTGGGGATTTCAACCCCCATTCCAATTGAAAAATGAGATATGGGGGATGCAAACAGGACTTTTCTTTCCATATTTTTTAGGAGGAAACCTGGAGGACCCCATTGCAGTCTATGGGGTCCACAGGTTTCCATAGGTAACCACTTTTTAAGCAGATTGGGTTTCTGTTTTTCGAGACTTCAAGCAGACCCGAAGAACGAAAACCCCAACGTAAGTGTAAACCTAGCATAAAGCAAATAAAACAAATAATCCATGTAGATTGTATTTTTAATTATAAAATTGCGTTTTAAAGGGGAGGTCCAGGATCTGAAGGTCATTGATACTGATGACTAGAACTATATTCGACCCAACTATTCCAAATTGTTCTGTTTTTAACAAAAGCAAATAATTTGGGATTCATCTTGGACCAACTAAAATGGCCACCATGAGATGCATCTTGACTAGGGTTGAGGATCGGGATCAGAAAAGATCGGATTCCGATCGGCAATTGAGTAAATTTCACGATCACGATCGGAATTCCGACCCGTTCTTTTCAAGCGGGATCGAGATCGGAGGTTATCTCAAGATTGGCTCAACCCTAAAAGTGACTTTTCCCATAGAGAAGCATTGACTAGGGTTGAGGATCGGGAAAAGATCGGATTCCGATTGGCGATCGAGCAAATTTCACAATCGAGATCGGCTGGAAAATGATCGGAAATCAGATTTTAAAATCGATCTTAAAGTCTCAAGATCAGCTCAACCCTAATCTTGACATGACATCCCCTTTAATGATATCTTCTTAGACCCATATCTCTAGAACAAGAGTAATATTTTGCGATATAGTCACCAATAGAATAGACTAGAACACAATGCAGTGGGACCTGACATAGACTTTGTTACTGTTGACTATTTTTAGATTTCTATTCCTACGTCTTATTTTTGGTTTTCCTCGGTTTCCTCTGCGGCTTCCCTTAACTCTATTTACTTCTACAACATATTTACGGCTGCTTACATAGGAAGTGCAAGGAATGTGTCAGGAACTATTGTTTTTCTTGGCACTGCCAGAATCCCTGGGTTGATAAGAACTTTTAGGAAATATAGGATCATAAATTAAAACTTCCTTTATAACGCAGTGACCATGAAAGGGAATTCAGTCACAAGGAATCATTTATCATGTCAATATTCCGGGTAGAGATTGTCAAAAACAAGTACCTGAAATTACAGTAAGAGCTGCTGATAGAACAGGCTAATGGTCAATGGTGGGAATAGTAGTAATGACAACTTTAACCCCTTAAAGTCCAGGCCTCTTTGGGCCTTAAAGGGGTTTCCCAGGAACATCATCATATGTTAAAAGTTAAAGAGTTTTTGGAATTTAAATGCTTCAAAATTTTTAAAGATATTTTCTGACCATTTTAGTTGTGAAGTTTTTTTTTGTCTTAATAGATTGCCAATAGACACTACCATGAATGCAGGGATTTTCTATGGTCTGGGACTTGTTAACCTTATGGTGGTTATCTTTTCATACATGCCCTGCCCCCTGCCTGTGTTCCTGCATGAGAAATATTCCCGGTCACAATAAGGGAGACCATAGAAAATTCTTGGCTTTATGGATGTATTTTTCATTTTTCTTTCTTTACTGTACAGTATAGGGGCTTATTTTTTGAAGGATGAGTTATATTTTTTAGCCTACTTGTGCATATATTATTACACGATTATATTATATTATATTGTTTGTACATATATCATTAGTAAATATATTGTTTATACATGTGTCATGAGTATATTACATTGGTATGAGGATATACTAGTAATGTCAGGGGTGAAACTGTTTCTCCCGCCATTGCAAGAACAAATATACTGCTAGGGCAGGTTTATTGCTTTACAGCTTCTTGGGTAGTTAGACATACGAGAGGTGGAATTGTGACTGGACACAACCTCAGCCATCTGTAGGGTATTCATCTTTTCAAGGCGCAGATGAAACCAGTCAATTCCCACATTTCCAAGGTTTAGAAAGGGGAAGGAGAAAGGCACCCTTGAAGAAGGTGTGGCTAAGCACAAGCCAGGAGTTTTGCATTACAAAGGACTGGGAATCCCTTTGAACTTGGTCACATCTTGGAAGCCAGCAAGCAAGCTGGGTGTGCCCAGTCCATCTGATAGATCCTCCAAGCTCCATAGAAACAAAACGACTCTAAGTTATCAGGTTTATTCTGCTTTTTCTACTTTTATTTTAAAAACTGTTTTGCTTGTCTTGTCATCTTTTATTCATCCTTTTTTATATACATATATCAATGAACCCCTTGGTTATTAAATTTAATGTGAATGTGGTTTTCAATGAGCCCAAAGTCAGGAGTAGTAGTGGTATGATTGAGGTGTGTTGACTGTGTTGGGGTATGATTCACACTCCGTTTGCAGCCTGAGTGAAGCATGAGTGTAAGATTGAGTGACTGGAGTAAAATGATCCCTGACATCTGTATCCACATCATGTGCTAGAACCCATAGGCGTGTGATTTTGGTAGAAAATCTGATTTTTCTGATTCTGGATACATTGTTAAAAAATTTTTTGGGTGCTATTTCATTTTTATATGATACAGATATTCTATCACTTACTACCACAGTTATATTACTTTACAAAGAAATAGTAAAGTTGATTGAATTACAAGATTCCCCAAAAATCTAATATCTCCATTTTTCTTCAAATAATTTACCTCCTATCTCCATGTTCATGAAATTCTAGGAGTAACTGAAAAGAAAAAAAGAAAAAGCCCAGCTGGGTTAAAGAACATATTAAGAAAAAATGAATATAAGTGATTAAGGGTAATTTTGCATGGGGTTTTTCGGTCAGGATTTTGAGGCCGACTAGGCCCATTCATTTGGGCCTAATCCGGAGCAGAGTGCGCGACTGGATGCCAGTGCACTACAGCGGCATACAGTCGCAGCTACCCGTATTTTGGAACGGAACCTGAGTCGGCTTCCGTCTCAGGTTCTGGTCCAAAAAACCCTGTGTGAACTTACCCTAAAAAAAGGCAAAAAAATGCAACAAAAAAAACGTTGCATGGGAGAATTTTTATAGCTTCTACCATCGAATGTATCTATATCATGTTAGCCATTTTTTTTAATATGGAAAATAGTTTTTTAATGTTTTCAACCATTGTAGGTAGGTATTAACCCCTACTCGCATTTTCATGTAGATCTACGTCAGGGAATGCAGGTAACATGGGGATGCGTAGCAGAGCCTGTGCGATCACCATGATAACCCAGTTGTAAGTGGCAGCCAGGATCCTGCTGCAAAGGTTGGGACGCTGATAACAACCATACAAGCTGTTTAACAATCACAATCAATAGGGACGGTGGTATCTTAGGTGTTTGTCAGTGTAACAGGAACAATATGCTGCAATACACAGTAGGGGAGGACTTTAAAAAAAAGGAAAGATAAAGTTAATAAATTAACTGTTTGGTTCTTTTTGCTGTGATGATTTCTAGAGGAATACATCATTGCCATATGAAATGAACTGAGGCTCTTCTACCCAAGGGACCACATAAACCTAGGGCTGGCCCTATGTAGGACAACCCCTTTAAGCTAGACCCTTGGTTACCAAACTAGGGGTTGTGTATAGATCTCTTGGGGGGGGGGGGGAGGCAAAATGTGTCTGTCTAGCACTACAATTCCAAGATGGCTGTTTACAGGCAGAATAGCTCAGGTCACATATCTGCAGCAGAGAGGCCAACTTTCTATTAGACAGGGGAGTGGGTAGACAGACTCACAGTTGGAGCAGAGTGTAAGGCTAGATTCACTGTTATGTTGGAGTCTTTTTAAAGAAAACCCGCTTAAAATTGGAGGAGGGAAGAAACCCAGAGGACCTCATTATAGTCTAGTTTCTGGGTGTCACAACTTTTTAAGTGGACGGGGAACCTGAAAGATGGAAACCCAAATACTAGTGTGAACCTAACATCAGATTGATGTAGGTCAGACATATGGATGGGTGGGCGAGCGCGGAGTGTCAGATGAATGGGTGGAAGGACAGGTGGTGGGTAGATGGAAGGATAAGTGGGTAGAAAAAGAGTTCGGGATAAACTGGCTAAGTCTGGAGTAGGGGGTCCCAAACACAATTCTCACCAAAAAGTGGGTCTCAATTTCAAAATATTTGGGTATACATACATAGCCCCCCAATGAATATTATTCTGCACATGTTGATCAGACTGATATGGCCACTAAAACAGGGTAAATCTTTGATACTACACGTACAGTAGTTTCCGCATGTTAGGTAAATAATCACAAGTCACCCACCCGCTCAAAAAGCAGCTTTACTTCCATACATTCATCATACTAAGCTGCATATAAATGATATTTAGACCTGCTATAAAAACACAGAAGACAAGGCTACAGGAACATAAAACCTTCAAAGACATATTGCAAATAACCAGTTCCAGACCATGCAGACGATGGGCCGACAAGGAACATCTAACTTATTTATGTTGTGGTCAAAATAAAAGTAAAACTTAAGACTTCTGGCTAATCGGTCAAAGACAAGTCTGGAGCGGCTCCAGGCCAAGATGATGTAGAGAGTGATAGCTGCACCAGAGGGGATTGTAAGCCGAGGTACGGATGCCAAGTTTCGGGTATTAATCTTAACGTACATGTTTGTTCTAAGCCAACAGCAGCTCTGGCTAGGGTTACTAAGGTAAAAAAAACAACAAAAACCTAAATCCGGAGGTTTCCTTCATGTTTGAGTAGGATTGTGTAAATGAGAGTAATGCAGGACATCACAGTTACAAAAACAAGTATCATGAGTACTTATATTGACCTAGATAGTTTACCATTATTGCTATTATCACTGACGCAGCCACCACTAGGGGGAGCTAAGAAGCTTGCAGAATACATTTTTGTGAAAGGTACCTCCAGTTATAAACAACGTTTCATAAATGAATAGCACAGGGGAATATAAGAAACTTTCTCATATACGTATCTTATGAAGGCTATTTGTTTCTTTCTCCACTTATTAAGCTGTTCTTCTGCTCCTTATCTTCGATCTGACTGCTTGTTTACATTATATCAGTCTCCATATTCATCCTCACAGATTGAGCTCTATAGAAAAGGGAGGGGGGAGTAGAATTTATCACTTCATTCTGTCTATCGGAAGCCTCTTATCTACAACCTAGTAGCAACTGGGTAGCAGAGTGTAGCAACAAAAATTATTTGAGTGTCTTTTCTATATCCCCTCTTCCTAGACTAATATTAATAAAATAACATTGATAATTATTTTTGAAAAATTCTAGGAAATATTTTTCGGTTCTATACGTAGACCAATATTAAATAATAAAGTTGTGTATACCTTGTGTATGCCTGTTTATTTGATGTGTCATTTATAGGTTAGCTTTCATTTTTAGTTCTTCTTTTCCTCAGTTAGAGTTCCCAAAATGCAACTTATATTTCCCATCATGCCTTTTGCATGCTAGAGACATAGGCGTTGGAGTATTCTCACGTTGCGCTTGCCCTGTGTTAAGACACCAAGGTCTCACTGTATTCTATGTGATGCAGCTTCAGACAGTCTCCTCTGCCTTCTGCTTGTAATGAGTCTCTCTAAGGCAGCTCTTACAAGCAGGAGGAACAGCTCATCGGATGTAATGAAGATTCTGCACACAGCACTCACAGATGTTACAAAGAGTGGGAGATAGGAGAGTCGTAAAACTCTGCAGGTAATCTTTGTAGGGACTCACCTACGATAACAATGCACTCTGGTCCTTTTAGGTAAAACAGAGATGATATATTCAGGACCGCAGGAGGGGCATGCTGTACAGAGAAACAAGGCAACTGGAGTTTTGTGGAGAGGAGTCATGAGGGATTTGATAGGTGATTATGTAATACTAGAGTTCACAGGAAATCCTGCACACAGGGGAGACTCATATCCTGTCCTCACAGGAGAACACGTTCTGGAATGGTAGGCAAACAGGAATCACATGCCCATAATGGATTGCAACTGACATAACATAATACAAATTACACAACCGGAATAAAATTCTGAACTGCTACTTATACATTAAGGCTGTGTGAACAGGACCATGTGATCTGAGGCACTGTTATAGAGGTCAGAACTATTAGGTAAAAAAGATTAAAGAGGTGTCTGGGGGTACAACCTTTTTAGTAGACGGGTGATCCGCTTTGTCACAAACCAGATTCAATCACTCCAAATTGTTCGGTGTTTAAGGAATCAAACAAATGGCGATTCGCTTCTGACGAACAAAAATGGCCACTGCCTTATACTCTTGAGACCCCAGAATATAATAGTTGGAGGACCATGGTAGGTGACAGAAATAAAAAAAAAAAACAGTCATACTCAACTTCCGTTACCACTTTTGGTCCTGCTGACAGAAACTAATGCTCTCATGTGACATAATTCACTTGGGGGTCAATGCTGAGGCCTGTGATTGGGCTACCAGCGGTCACATTGGTATGTGACATCACAGCATACCTCCCAACCATCCCATATTTGGCGGGACAGCCCCAGATTGTGGGTCCTATCTCGTGGTCCCGGTTGGCAGGAGGCATATCACGGATTCAACTCATCTAGGTCCAGAGAGGACACAGATGATCTGAACACAGCGATGAGGCAGGAGCCGTTGGACTTGAGAGCTGTAAACGCAATGTGATGACGTCACTCATATCACGCCTGTAGCTCCCTCAACAGTCTGGAGAGGCAGACTACAGACAGAGCAGCAGGAGAGTAAGGAGAGGTAAGTATTAGTGTTTTATTATGTTAAACCGTGGGGCCTAATGCAGGTGGAACATTAAACTGGGGCAGATGAAAAGAGGACATTAAACTGGAGGCAGATGGGACATTAAACGGGAGGTAGATGAAAAGGGGACATTAAACTGGTGGCAGATGAAGGAGGGAACATTAAACTGGTGGCAGATGAAGGGGGGAACATTAAACTGGGGTCAGATGAAAAGAGGACATCATTAAACTGGAGACAGATAGAGAGAGGGACATTAAACGGGGGGTAGGTGAAAAGGGGACATTAAACTGTGGGCAGATGAAGGAGGGAACATTAAACTGGGGTCAGAAGAAGGGGGATATTAAACTTGGGGAAGATGAAAAGGGCAACTTGGGGCAACTGGATGGGGACAGCCTTATACGCCATGCTTTATAGATTCGTAGGAGTAATAACATCACAACTGGAGTAAATCTATCTCCAATAAATGTCAGATATAATATACTGTCATCAACCAACATAAAGTAGAACATAAATAAACAATTAAAACTTCACCATTATCCTAAATTTCATTAAAATTGGTGACACCACGTGTAAGTATAGTCATATTTGTGAATATATTCCCCATTCCTTTTGCAGCTATTCTTGGCTTTGACTCAAAAAAACACAACAAAAAAGCTGTATTTCTGCGTTCTACGCTATGTTTTAAGCCAATTGAAGATGTGGTTCTTCCGAACTTGTTTAACCCAAAACGAATCTTGGTCCCAAAACACTCAAATCCTAAAAAATTGAACCTCTTTGGAACACCTTAGAATTTGGATCTACAGATTTAGCAACATCTGCTACCTGCCACGGACATAGACTCCAAACCTGTAAATCCACTCTCGCAACTACGAGACACTGACTACTTCTGACAACCATGTTATCGGAATGGAATGTTTGCGCCGATATATGAGAACATCGAAAAAGAAGCCATTTGGTTTGTAGACACCTTATTCATTTTGGCATGAGGCAGAACGAGAGAGCAGCATCGGTGTGGTCAGGAAGTCTCCGCCTGGGTTTCCTGTTAAGAGTCTTTGCTACTGGTAAGAACAGAAACAGAAAGAGCCGCAGTGTTATGAAGAAGACGGAGGAGGCCGATGACTTAATTCTTGGCAAATGTATAGAAATTTGTATGGAATTAATCATTGCGTATTACATACACCAGACACATCCAGAAGTTCCGATCAGACCATCCCTAAATAAATAATACAATCAGAATGAAAGTCGAGAAGTCCGTGGAGAATTACGAGATGTGGAAGCCCACCGCATAGATCCTGGAAAATATATTTACTCTCATAATGAATCTCATTGGGGTCTTATTGTTGTAAGTATGAAAAACCCCCACTGGGAATACACACACAATAAAGTAGGCATCGGTCCAGCGTTTGTGCTCACTCCATGGACAGCTTGTGTGGTCCATAGATGACCATAGGCATAAAATGACTACTGCTCCAAAAATCTAAGGGTTAAATTGTGAATTTCTACATGGACATGGACTGGGGAGCCTAGGGCCAACCAGTAAAATTCATTGTGGGGCTAAGAAATGTATTTCTTAGTAGTAGCTGTGGCCTAGCACTGACACAGGGCACTAATACTACTTTGCTGCTTGGATCCTGCCTTTATCGCAGATTTGGCTGCAGTTTTTTGAGCCAAAAATAGCTACAAAAAGAACGGGAAATATCTAGGAAGTTTTTACTTCTCCATTCTGCTCAGTCCACTCCTGGTTTGGGCTCAAAGAACCGCAGCAAAATCTGCAACAAAAAAAGCTGTTTTCACAACATGGGCTCTAGTGTAAGTTCACACATTTTTTTTTCAGGCAGAAAAAAACAGCTTGAGCCAAAGCCAGGCGTGGACTGAGCAGAAGTATAGAAGGTAGGTAGAAGTATAAGAACTTCCTATACATTTCCCATTCCTTGTAGTCATTCAAGGCTTTGGCTCGAGAAACTGCAGCAAAATCTGCAACAAAAAAAGTGTTTCTGCAACGTGGGACCTTAACCTCAGGTATTTGAAGCAGATTTTGCAGCTTTTTTTAAAGTGATTTTCGAAGAAGTTTCTGAAGAAGAATTTTTCCTATCACATAGGGTTTTGTGTCCTAAATCCTACCTATTTTCGAAGTTGTTCTTACGAATTCCTCAAAATCCTCTTGAAGCTAAGGTTCCACATAGCAGGTCACGGCAAAAGAGCACTGCCGGAAAAAAAATGCAGAGAAAGAGCATTGTAGTTTTTCCCACACCGTTTTTCACATTATACGTTTAATTATACCTATGGCATTTCCATAGGCAGTGGTGTAACTAGGAATGGTGGGGCCCCGTGGCGAACTTTTGACTGAAGATCTCGACTGAGCCCCTCCTACGCATTCCTGCGCACTCTATAATGCCCCATAGTGGCCCCTGCACACAGTATTATGACTCATAGTGGCCCCTGCACACAGTATTATGACTCATAGTGGCCCCTGCACACAGTATTATGACTCATAGTGGCCCCTGCACACAGTATTATGGCTCATAGTGGCCCCTGCACACAGTATTATGACTCATAGTGACCCCTGCACACAGTATTATGGCTCATAGTGGCCCCTGCACACAGTATTATGACTCATAGTGGCCCCTGCACACAGTATTATGACTCATAGTGGCCCCTGCACACAGTATTATGGCTCATAGTGGCCCCTGCACACAGTATTATGCCCCATAGTGGCCCCTGCACACAGAATTATCCCCCATAGTGGCCCCTGCACACAGTATTATGTCCCTTAGTGGCCCCTCCACACAGTATTATGCCTCATAGTGGCCCCTGCACACAGTATTATGTCCCATAGTGGCCCCTGCACACAGTATTATCCCACATAGTGGTCCCTGTACACAGTTTTATCCCCCATAGTGGCCCCTGCACACAGTATTATCCCCCATAGTGGCCCCTGGACACAGTATTATCCCCCATAGTGGCCCCTGCACACAGTATTATGTCCCTTAGTGGCCCCTGCACACAGTATTATGTCCCATAGTGGCCCCTGCACACAGTATTATCCCCCATAGTGGTCCCTGTACACAGTTTTATCCCCCATAGTGGCCCCTGCACACAGTATTATGCCCCATATTAGCCCCTGCACACAGTATTATCCCCCATAGTGGCCCCTGCACACAGTATTATGTCCCTTAGTGGCCCCTGCACACAGTATTATGTCCCATAGTGGCCCCTGCACACAGTATTATCCCCCATAGTGGTCCCTGTACACAGTTTTATCCCCCATAGTGGCCCCTGCACACAGTATTATGCCCCATAGTGGCCCCTGCACACAGTATTATCCCCCATAGTGGCCCCTGCACACAGTATTATGTCCCATAGTGGCCCCTGCACACAGTATTATGTCCCTCAGTGGCCCCTGCACACAGTATTATGCCCCATAGTGGCCCCTGCACACAGTATTATGCCCCATAGTGGCCCCTGCACACACAGTATTATACTCCATAGTGGCCCCTGCACACAGTATTATGTCCCATAGTGGCCCCTGCGCACACAGTATTATACCCCATAGTGGCCCCTGCACACAGTATTATGTCCCTCAGTGGCCTATACAGTACTAAATACTGTCACGTCACCCGCTGACCGCTATACCAGGACAATTGTGGATAAAAAGTCTGGTCATGTGCATTACAATTTAGTAACTCATATGCCTCATATTAATAGCAGTTAACCCCATCATGTCCCTCACATTATACTCATCATACATAAGTATATATCATTATACATTATACACATCATACTAAAACAAAATTAATCACCCCAAATGCCTGATATTAATAAGCATAGTAACCCCGGTATGTCCTGTGTACCTGTGTTTTCTTTTTTTAGTGTCACTTCCCTGGAGCTTCTTCTCCTCCTTTTCTTGTGTGCAGGACGGCAGGACCTCGGCAGGGATAAGCCCCGCCTCCTGGGCTCTCCTCAGCCCTCTCATTGGTGGGCAGAGGACAGCCAGAGAAAGGGAGGGGGGAGAGAAAGCGTCTTGAGAGCGCTGAGTGAAGACAGACCTGCAGCTCCTGTATTGGCTCCTGTGTATCAGCCGTTGCTGCAACTTCGGACATATACTTTCCCTATATTAATAGGGAAAGTATTCCACCAACAGGGGGCCTCTGCAAGTGCTGGGGCCCTGGGCAATAGCCAAGTTTGCCTGCCGATCATTATACTCGGGGGTTAGGGGGCGTTCACACTACCGTCAGTGTCTGACAGGTAATGTCCGCTCCTAGTGTCCATTCAAAATCTTGCACGGACATTAGGAGCGGACACTAGCTGTGTCCGTGACAGTTTTCATTCATTTAAATGGCGATCGGGTGCGTTCTTTTGCACTCCGTGCCCTTCCTTCACTGTCCGTTTGTAAAGATGTCGGACTTTTCAAGCGGACAGAAAAAACCTACATGTCGGGTTTTACTGTCCGCTTGAAAAGTTGGACATCTTTACAAACGGACAGTGAAGGACAGTGCAAAAGAACGCACCCGATCGCCATTTAAATGAATGACAAGTGTCAGGGACACAGCTAGTGTCCGCTCCTAATGTCCGTGCGAGATTTTGAACGGACACTACCTGTCGGACACTGACGGTAGTGTGAACGCTCCCTTATACTTGGTAGTTATGCCACTGTCCATAGGTGTAACTGACATGCTGTGATTTCCAAAACCACAACAGTGTTGGAAATTGCAGCAATTTCGCTGCGCATATTTTCATATTTTTCTGCAATGTATGAATGGGATTCATTTGCAGGGAATGTAAAACCACCATGGCCAAACCATACTGGTTACGGCATGTGTTTTTTTCTGCCTCTCTTTTTTATTTCTATGGGAGTTTCAGGAGGAATCCATGGCAGGATGCTTCCTTTTTCTGTCCTTGTCTCCCATTGAAATGAATGGGAAGCAGATATCAGGCATTTTGAGGCACGGGGCCCCATGGGAAAAATCGCGGTATTTTACAGTATTTGCAAAGTAGATGGGATTCATTTGAATCCCATCCCCACTTTGTGGAAAAAATTGCGGCTTTTAAAATCGCAGCATGGAAAACTCAGTGAACTTTCTGATCAAAGTGCTGTGGGAAGAACCACGATGCATTCACGCCATGCTTTAGTGCTGTGTTTCTGGGCATGGGGTCTTAACCTTAAGGAGATTTTGAAGTAGAATTTCAGCATATCTTGCAGATGGTTTGTCACCCTTGGCAGGATTTGAACACCAGGACTCCAGAACTGCAAGGTTACAGTGCTAACCACTAAGCCACCGTGTGGCCCCGAAGTCTATTCCTTCATGAACCTGAGGCTGATAATATGAAGTAGATAGAGACGACTATGCCGTCTCCAGCCCTATATTTGGTCAGATGGCTCTGGTTAATCACAGGATAAATGAAATTTTGCTATGACATAATTTTCAAAGAATTTTGCAAGTAATAAGTCACATATTGTATGACACAAGTCTGTTCCCACCTCATAATAAACGTGTGAGGATAGACAAAGCACAAAGTTATCAACATGTCTTACTGCTGATCGGCTCATCTGTACGTGAGATGTATACTGATGTATACTGAACTACCCATGTCTTGCTAGTACTCCGCATTGTGCCGATCCTCTGAGGGTGTTGCTATTAATAGATTGTGTCCCCAGATGCACTAATACTATACTAACTTTGACGTATCAGTATGGATGCACAGCACACAAATCTATTGAATGTAACCCCTTCCTGCCACTGCTACCTTTCAATTTTAATGTTTTACTCCCCGCTAGGGTTGAGCCGATCTAGAAATTTCAGGATCATTATTAAAATCCAATTTTCAATCCCGATTGTGAAATTTGCTCGATCACCGATCGGGATCCGATCTTTCTTGATCCCGATTGCTCAACCCTATTAATGATATATAGATGAATAGGGTTGAGCCGATTTTGAGGTAACCTCCGACCTCGATCCCACCAGAAAATATCGGGATCAGAATTCCGATTCATGAAATTTACTTGATCGATGATCGGAATCCGATCTTTTCCGATCCCGATCGCTCAACCCTACTCCCTGCTTTACAAAAGTCATAACTTTTTTATTTTTCGGTTCACAGAGCTGTACAAGGGCTTAATTTTTGCAGGACAAATTGTGTTTAATAATATTTAGCATTTAATATTTTTATGATGTACAGGGAAGCTGGAAAAAATCTGAACGGGATGGAATTAGAGAAAAACTGTGCTGGCGTGACATTCTTACAGGCTTAGTTTTTACGGCATTCACTGTGCCGACAAGATGACACATCATCTGTATTCAGTGGGCGAGTACGATGACGGCTACACCAGATTTATATAAATTTTTTACATTTTGAACCCTTAAAGGGATCCTATCATTAGACTCCCTTTTTTTCGAACTAACACATAGGAATAGCCTTAAGAAAGGCTATTCTTCTCCTACCTTTTCATGTCTTCTCCTCGCTGCCATTCTGTAGATATTCCATTTCCCATCTTTATGCAAATGAGTTTTCTCGCAGCACTGGGGGCGGTCCCCAGCGCTCAAACAGCACTGGGGGCGTCCCCAATTCTGCGAGAGAACTCTCCAGGGCTGCCTCTATCTTCTTCAGGAACCAGCCTCTATGCATCGTCTTCCGGCCTGGCTTTTCATTCTTCTATGCATGTGCAATCGGTTCTGCCCACTGGCCATTTTTTTGTGGCTGCTTACTACAAGATCTCTCGCGTAAGCGGGCACAAAAAAATGGCCATGCGCAGGCGCAGTCAGCTCTGCCCACTGGTAGAGCCAATTGCGCATGCATAGAAGATTGAAAGCCAGGCTGGAAGACGATGCGTAGAGGCCGGTTACTGAAGAAGATGGAGTTCTCTCGCAGCACTGGGGACGCCCCCAGTGCTGTTTGAGTCTTGGGGCCCGCCCCCAGTGCTGTAAGAGAACTCATTTGCATAAATACGGAAAACGGAATATCTACCGAACGGCGACGCAGAGAAGACATCTAAAGGTAGGAGAAGAATAGCCTTTCTTAAGGTTATTCCTACGTGTTAGTTAGAAAAAAAGGGATTCTAATGATAGGATCCCTTTTAAAAAATCAAAACTAAGGGACATAATACTGTGTGCAGGGGCTACTGAGGGACATAATAGAGCGCGCAGGAATGCGGAGGAGGGGGTCAGTCGAGGTCTTCAGTGTTGGTGTCAGTCGGGGGGGCCCCATGTCAAAACCTCGCCACGGGGCCCCGCCATTCCTAGTTACGCCACTGCACTGGGGACACGGCAATAACAGTTATGTGCTGATTTGTTCATAATTTTATTGCTAACATAATAAAGTTGGGCTTTAGGGGAAAATTGTGGTTTGTTTGGAGATTTTTGCTTTTTTTTCAAATATTTGTTACCACTTTATTACCCTTTTCTTTCACATTTTTATTTAGCCCCACAAGAGGACTTGAAGCTGCAACCTTACCTCTCTTATCTTCACTTCTATGGGAGATTCTATAATAGCGAAGTAGGGAGGCTTTACCATTTTTGGAAGTCCCAAAGCAATGAATGGAGAAAGCCATGCTTGTGTGGCCAGCTCTCCTCTCAATGAAAATGAATGTGAGATGACCCCTGTTCTGGAGATACTGTAGGTGCAGAATCCATCTATCTTACACTTATTGCATATTGTATCTTATGCATATGCCATAAATGTGGATATCCCTTTAAATACTGTTTTATTACATCCGATATCAGATAACAACTTTTTCCTCTATCACCACTCAAGAAGAGATATTGGTACTGTTAGTTTCCGCACCCATATCCCTGCACTGTCAGAGGGGACGGCCTTACATCTTAGCGTCAGCACCGGGCGGCAAGGAACACCCACCTGACGGTACTCTTCCATAGTCTTCTACTGTCGGGGGAGCATTGATGCTGAGCAACCACGATCTATAACAACACTAATGTTAGAGGGCATGAAAAGTTCCCTTTAAGGACACAATAGCCCTCTTTAAAATGCCACAAACTTGCCAGATTTCCCGTTCCTGACCAGTGGGAAAGCCGATGTGTGTGTGTGTGTGTGTGGGGGGGGTATCACAGCTATTGATTTCTCATGAACAAAGTCCTTGCCTAGGTGTGAAATGCTTTGAAGTATATTGTATTGTTTGACTTGATCCAGCCTTCCGCCAAACCAGGTAAAAATAACTCCGGGCATACTTTTCTTCATGTCAGAGGAATAAACAAAAACATTCGGGTCGCACAATGACACAAGTCAGGCAAATTAAATTAAAGTGAAATGGAAAAACAATGAAACCCACAGAAATAGATCCCTCGGCCTGGAATGTGCCGTTTATGTTGTGGATTTCCTATTCACAGCTCTCAAATAGTTTGATGTCTCACATACCAAAGAAAAATTATTTTTACCCCGGCCAATTCTATTTTATAGTCGGAGTGTGAGAATTCGCACAATAAAAGATCACACACATATATATATAGGTATAGGAGGAAAAGATGCCTGACAAGGTATTATCCAGTACTGAAACCAGGCACAATGCATAATGAAGACCTCCCGACAGGATACATCATTTGTGTCAGAGTGATCCGGCTCTAGCACCCTAACCGATCAGCTGTTTTGACTTCTGGAAGCCATATACTAGGTACATAACCTGAAGCAAGTGAATGGAAGAAGAGCTGCAGTTCCTCGGAGTCAGGGGTGAACCTAGGGTTTGTGCCGCCTGAGGCGGATGTCAGAAAGCCGCCGCCCCCCCCCCTTCCCGGAGGAGGAGGGGACGGGGCCAAGTGGAGGGGGCAGGGCCGAGCGGAGCGAGCGTCATTAGCAGGCAGAGAGCAGGCAGGGAGAGGACCTGCTCTCTGCTAAGCGTGAGGGGCGGCTGCTGGAGCAGCATTGCATCCACAGGGCCGTCCCAATCCACCGCTCGCTTCCTGTGCCGGGCTGCCGAGACGGTGACGCTAAGCCAGTCCAGGACAGCTTGTCCTGGACTGGCTTAGGTCAGCAAAAATCCCGCCCTCCCCTGGGGCCCTGGCATAGCGGCACTGCTCGGAGTCAATGCTACAGTGTACAGTGCTGAAAGCTGTATACTGCATATGGAGCTCTGTATACTGGGAATGGCAGCTGTGCTCCCGGTAGCTTGAATCTGTAGCTGAAACAGCTCGTTGCTGCAGTGTTCTGGTGTTGGACTGTCACTGATCGGATACTAATGACTAGGATGGGTAAACCTCTTCAGACCCCACAGAAGAAAAGGTGGAAGTCCAGGGGAGGTGTAAACAATAATGAAAAATTATACTCACCTCCCCTCATCTGTTTTGGGCCTACTCTGCAACTCTCTCCAGATCCTCTTCCAGACTTCTGGGTGACAACAGGCACCCAGGGTCAACACAGACACCTGTGATTGTGCCATAGCAGTCACATGGGGCGCTCCAAACATCATAAGGCCCATTCCCATTCCTTGGGCCCTCACCTTTTATATTCTGGGGTTGAAGAGAAATTTCACTTTTGTGAGTGAAGAACCCCTAAAGTTTGAGGTTTGGGACAAAACTTTTGGAATACTCAGGTCGAATTCAATTTGTTACGAATGTGTTCACCCATATCTATGGGTGACCTATATTCTGGGTAGGTCATTAGAATCCATTTGTCTTGGTCTTGGACAACCCTTTTCATATAATCTACAGGGCTTCTTGGATTTGTTAGGTCTTCTGAGGGTAGAAAAGAATAGAGAGGAAGGTTCTGAGTTCAGAGATGTATAGTTTTCTCTCTCTGGGTGCTTTCACATGGAGTTTACGCTCCGCTCATTCAGACACGTAAACACGTGTGAAAGTGACCGCTGTAAAAAAGAATCCCATAGTCTTCAATGTGTGCCAGTCTTACGTGCGCTACCCATTGATTTCAATGTGTAGCGCGTGTAAGACCGGCACACACTGGTACCAGGCCTTATACATATACCATATATACATTATTATTTTATCATATATACACACATATACATTTATATACATTCATATACCACATATGTCATATACTGTATATACTTATATGAATGTATGAATACTATATATACTCACATATATACATACACTCACTCCTACACATTATAGTACACTGTATATACATATCTGTATACAAACATACAGTACTCACACAATATACAAGACACAAACTTTAAACAAATGTACACATATATACATATTAAATAGACATATTTTACCAAAATAATATACTCACATTTTCCAGAAGAGTGAACCATCACAGCAGACTGCTTCCAGTCTTCCCCACACGCTCCGATGTGAGAGACGACTTACTGTGAGGAGGAGGGGGAGGGAGGAAGTCCAGGCAGCACAGCAGGTCCTCACAGGAAAGTAGCTATACAGTAGCTGCAACAGGTCAGTGAGAGGATTACGAGCAGCCATTATAGCTGATGCTGAAGCTGCACACGGTGTCCTCCGATATATACTTTCCCTATATATCGGGAGGACACTATGTGCAGCTTCAGCATCAGTTAATGGGGGCCCGTGTGTGTTGAAGCAAATGCAGATGCATTGGTCAGGTGCTCGATTGGGGGCCCCTGACCAATGTATCTGCATTAGTACAATGAGGACTTAACAGTCGGGGCTCGGGGCCCACCGGGGGATTCACCGGTTTCCCGGTGGGCCAGTCCGACCCTGAGGACAGAGGTGCACGGAGTATTAAGGTACTTATCTAATTGGTTTTCCCTCAGTGTTTGAGTCTGTATCATGACCTTTTGCTATAATACATGCTACTGTCCATTCTGGGCTTTCAATCTATAAAGGAGAAGGAAAGCCTATGTCCAGCCTTAATGATATCCCTGCTTTTTCACTGAGGATCTAGCAGAAGCTGTACTGTATTTTACTACTGTTCTACTGTTTTAACAATGATTTACAGGGTTTCTCTAAATGCATGTTCAGTTTACATATTGCCATTTGTTCTCATAGCACTTTAACAAGATAGCTATGAAGTTGGTCGACATATTTTTTATCCATCCCAGGTACCATATCAGATTGTATAACCATTGCAATGATATATCAGAGTAACTGCATGAAACCATTTCAAACTTGCAGAAGACACATATATTAGAGATCACATTAGAGGATTAGAAGATCATTGCAGCCAATCACTGGTCTCAGAGTCACGTTTTGGATAACAGTGATGTTACTGCTGATACCCCATTGGTACCCAACATCAGAGGTCACTTAAGCCTCTTCAGCTGAAGTTCCAGTGGACAGTCTCAGTTTTGGTCCACAGCATCACCATTCATCTACTGATTGACCGACTTGCTTGCATGTGAGCCAAAGGTCAGAGTATCCAAACGGAGACTCTCTGATGGATCCCCAACCAATTGAATGGTTAAGTATTGTGAGAAGGTGAAAGGCAAAGTGCGGGAATCACGCTATATCAGGCCCAGATTCCTGACCTATGTGTTGTCCAAGGTGGATCTTGAATAAGCTGCAGCCCAGGTGTGGGTCATAGGTTTATTACTGGCCCATAAAAGGCTGCAGAGCCTGCAGATCCGGAGGGGAGAGGAAGTGACTGGGTCTGTCCTGACACTGTGAGTCTTGTGTACGGTACAGTGGGTTTTTTTGGGTTGATTTTGTGTGCCTGGTAGTAAGTCACATGTACAGTTAGTATTTTCTGTTTAGTTTGCGCTCGGACAAGCAGGACTTTGGTTTGACCTTATTTTGCCTGATGTTAAGGCTGTATTTTATTTAGCTCATTTTTGTGCCTGACGTAAAGGTTTATTTATTTAGTTTTTCTTAAATAAACTGCTTTGCTACAAGATTTGTGTCCCTGTCTCTGGCTGGTTGGGTCCGCACCACTGCTTCTATGGAGCTACCTTCCCCACAGTATATACTATCTGTTATATAAACGGGACCACCTCTTTAAGTGTAAAGCCAACGTAACACTTCAAAAACATACCTGTAAGCTTATTGTCTATGAAATTGGCCTCTGTTGTGTGAGCCTGAGATGACTGTGTCTGCTATGGAATATGTTGGGGCTGTATAAACAATGGCGAGAAAATAAAACGTCTCATATATCACTTTCAGGTAAGGCTTCAATCACGCCTGTGTTGGATGACCATTCGGGAACTCTGTCCCCGATTCCATTTGAAATATGCGGAAAGAAGTTTCCTGCTTGCTTATCTCTGCCGATTTTGGGTGCAAACCCAGTAGACCCCATTATAGTCAAAGGAGTCTGCAGGTCTATGGAGTCAAACCTTAAGGCATGCGCAGTCGGCTCTGGCCGAGGCCTAGAAGTTTGAACCCATCTCCGGAAGAAGACGCGCAGAGAGACTGTTCCTGAAGAAGATGAAGGCTGCCCTGGAGATTTGTCTCGCAGTATTGGGGACACCCCCGGTGCTGTTTGAGCACTGGGGACCACCCCCAGTGCTGCAAGATAACTCATTTGCATACCAACGAAAACCAGGATTTCTACCCAACGGCGGCACTGAAAAGACATCTAACGGTAGGAGAAGAATAGCCTTTCTTAAGGCTATTCCTACGTATTATCTAGAAAAAAAGTGATTTCAATGGTAGAATCCCTTTAAGTGGATTGGGTTTCTGTTTTTTGGGTCTGCTAGTGTGAACCTAGGGTAAGGGTATATTCATAAAAAACATATTCATTCTACACCACATATCTTATTTTATTGTTTAGTAATCCCATTATTAGCTCCGTCCCACAGACTAGTGAGAAACACCCTAAGGTTTGTCTCACATCAACTAACAAAAAAAAATAAAAAAGGTCTGAATCTGGAAATATTGTGTGAAAATGACATTAAAAATAAGAGCAGGAAAACCATTGAATTTGACCTGCTTGACAAGACAGAAATAAAACAACCTGCCTTTTGGACAGCGTCCAGTCCCACATAACTGTGAAATTCCACATCCAACTATTTGAGGCATGCCTTTCAATGCTCCAGGGTTGCGCTCGGTTGCCTGTTTTTCTCTTGAGAACATCAAGGGTAAAAAAAAAAAAAAAATATTGCAACTTAACAAAAGCTTTCAAATAACAGGATACTGTTGGTGAGAAATACCCAATCTTCCTGTAAATTCACGTCACCGGATTCTCAAGAGACAAAGGTGCGTGAACTGCTCGCAGAATAATTGGGATTTAATAGAAGACCTTGCAACATTGTTTACAGCAAAACAACAAAAAGTAATTGTTCCCTGTGGAGCAAATAAGCAAATAATAGAAGCAGATATCAATATCATCAGGAAGTGACGTCATGTCTGAGTTGCTTACTGAAAGCCTTCTTGGTCTGTAGCGGACGGCATTCTAGTGTCATATTGTGGCTTCTTGGGAAGAAATATCTGGATAATCTGCATCCTTTTCTCATCCATTCCTTCCATCATCATCTTGTCCGTAGGATATACAGGAAATATTCTCTTCAACTTTTAAGCGTTCCATTGCCTCAAAAGGACATTACACAAGTAGTTCTGCATAGGGACGCGCGATGCTTGTAAGTGGCATTTTCACTAGACAGGCCAATAATGGATAGTTAACCCATTCCTGACATTCAGTGTAATGGAGACCCAGCGCTTTGAGGCCCCTGGCACCTCGGCTAAAGCTGACCAGGGCACCATTTTCCCTGTGGCGCCATTTTGGAGAAGATCACTGATCCCTGGAATGAGACCCAGGACAAGCAATCCATTTCCAGGACAGTCGGGAGCCTATGGAAGGCTCCCAGGCTTGTCTGGCATTCAATTCTATTGCAGGCTTCTCTATGCTGCCTGCAATTTGCAATGCATTACATTGCATTAGCAATCAGGACCCCTGGGGGTTTTTATGAAAAACATATACAAAAAATAATTAAAAGGAATTTAAAAAATTGGAGTTGGTGAAGGTAGTGAAAGGTCCTCTTTTGGGTCCAAAATCTCAAACCTTCACCAATTACAAACTGATAGCTAAGTGATATATCATCAAAGCTCCTTTAACAATTGTATTTTAAGTCATAACTATGTCCACGATGGTTGACTATTATGCCTTACTGCTGTCAAGGGGAGGTCTCACCTAGCTTTTCCAGAATCGTATTGGAAACCTGCAGTGCCAAATATGCAATTAAATCCAATACTGCCACATATGGCTAACCTAAACTGTAATGGTACACTAATGTAAAATATTCTTTTAAAAAATATATATATTCTTTACTTTTTATAACTTGTTTTCAGTGTATAGTAAAGAAAATCTAAGCTGTAAAATGTAAATTCAATGAGTTTGACTTATCTCATATCCATCTGTTGTGTCTCTTTTTGAAATTTTACAAAATAGTGCCCCGGTGTCAGGGGTGTGCTCAGAAATCTTAGTGCTAAAATGTCGAATGGTCACCAATCTCTACTGAGAGCTCCACCAAATGTATTACAACTTCAGTGGTCCTGCGTCGTACTTGACCACTTACTTCTATAGGACTCCACCAATCCATAGTCATACTGGTTACAAATGGAGGAAATTGAAGACCATTATTACGCTCTCCAGGAGTGGTCTCCCAGAAAAGATTAGATTAAAAGCAAGGTGTATAAAAGTCTGAAAGGGCACAAGGAACCCAAGATAAGCTCTAAGCAACTAAAGGTTTTTTACACATCCACCATCAGGAGAAAACTGAATAATAGTGGTGTGCATGGCAGGACTGCGAGAAGAGGCAGCTGTACCCCTAAAAGAACATTTCTGACCGTCTGCTTCTTGCTAAATATCATCTGGACGAGCCAGAAGGCTATTAGAACAATGTTTTATGGATGGATGAGACCAAAATCCATCCATTTTTGATTTACTGAATCCAGCATAAAATCCTCATATCTCTGAGAAACATGGTGCTGGGAGGACATGATTCTGTGGGGGCAACCTGAGGAGGGCATCATGTCAGTGTGGAGGGACATGATTCTGTGGGGGCAACCTGAGGAGGGCATCATGTCAGTGTGGAGGGACATGATTCTGTGGGGGCAACCTGAGGAGGGCATCATGTCAGTGTGGAGGGACATGATTCTGTGGGGGCAACCTGAGGAGGGCATCATGTCAGTGTGGAGGGACATGATTCTGTGGGGGCAACATGTCAGTGTGGAGGGACATGATTCTGTGGGGGCAACCTGAGGAGGGCATCATGTCAGTGTGGAGGGACATGATTCTGTGGGGGCAACCTGAGGAGGGCATCATGTCAGCGTGGAGGGACATGATACTGTGGGGGCAACCTGAGGAGGGCATCATGTCAGTGTGGAGGGACATGATACTATGGGGGCAACCTATTATAAGGGGAATATTGTCTAGGACTTGGGTGCCATTACACCATGTGAGAGCCACTACGGGGTGTACTATGTGGTGGCCATTAAGTGAGAATTTGTGCAGGTCAGATATTTCTTGGTGGTGGTGATGGGGGGCTCACTTATGAAATCTTTGCACAGGGCTTACCAATGTTTTAAAACGGCCCTGTACTGAATGCAGAGGTACGGTATAGTATGGTATAGCACTAGGCCCAATTTATGCAGAAATATATAACACTTTGAGGGGTTCCCAAACTCTTAAGTTCCTCTGTATTGAATGTATGAGTTCTCCTGCTGTTCCCTCATCTACTTGTTAGTGGGGTCCAAGTGCTTTGTAGCTGAGACAGTCAGTGCAGTCTTATGGTTTCATCCAATAGTTTTCTCAAGCTAGAATACCCCTTTAAATCCATTGTGTTTCAGCCATTCACTTACAGGTTTCGGCTCCTTGGACATTTCTTCAGCGCTATTTCCCTATAAATAATGATTCTGAAAGCCCTAAGGAGTGATTTATGGTCCTATGTGGAATGCAGACACAAGTTCAGTTTTTTGACCGTTCTTACAGCAATCACATCATTTTTGTCTTTTTATTGCTCATTTATTCCATCTATTATTTATCTTATATCTCAGAACGTTCCCTCTCGGAGAAGCATTAATATAGCGGTCAAGGATCTGCTGACACAATGATCTATGTGCAATGTCATGGCTGTGCTGCACAAATCGCAGGATACAACACATGCGCCCCTGACTAAATGACTAAGGGGAGTTGGGAATTATTTCTGTAATTTTTTTGCTCTTGGATAAACTGATTTTTTTACATCGTTGAGCAATGAGAGAACATTTATCATGTACAGGATCACCGAGGTTGGGTCAGTTCAGGTTATAGTTAGACATATTGTTACATACCCTTGAAGGGTCATTAGGTAAGAGTAGATCGTGTACTGTATAGCAGTGTAATATAGATTGTGGTTCTCAACCTCGGGTATGCAGTGAGAGCACCCCCCCCCATAATGGCATTGGCACCCACAAACAACTAGTATACTCTGGGGTCTCTTCAGACTCTCAGGGTATAATAAGTGGAGGTCAATGGGAAGGAGATTACACATAAATGTGTTACTCACCTCCCCTGGGCTCCGGCACAGATCCATATCCTGTTCTAGTCCCATCCAGCCTCCTGAGTATCATTAAGGACCACTGAGGTCTGATTGAGCATTAGCTGTCACATGGTGTAATCACTGAGGCCACTATGGGACATTATACTGTGTGGAAGGGCTACTATTGGACATTATACTGTGTGGAGGGGCCACTATTGGACATTATACTGTTTGGAGGGGCCACTATTGGACATTATACTGTGTGGAGGGGCCACTATTGGACATTATACTGTTTGGAGGGGCCACTATGTGACATTATACTGTGTGGAGGGGCCACTATGTGACATTATACTGTGTGGAGGGGCCACTATGTGACATTATACTGTGTGGAGGGGCCACTATTGGACATTATACTGTGTGGAGGGGACACTTTAGAACATCATTACCTCTATTCTGTGGGTTGGTACAATTACAGCAAAATGTTACTGTGTGTATAGGGTCTTAGTGATTACTGCTCTGAAGACCAAATAATTAAAAATGCAGTTCTGTGTTATAATACAGACTGTAGCTCAGGACTCTATTCACTCCTCCACTCTCTCATGTTTGGAGACTTCTGGATCACGCTGTACCCTAAGGAACATTGGATCTGCAAGAATTTTAGACAATTAAATTCCAATTAAACAAACTTTACTGAATCTATTCCAAATTCCAGCACATCACAGGGCAGACGTCATGAATTCTTCAATAACACTTTATTTTCGCATTGTTCTTCCCTCTCATCGGCTTTCGCTGTTAGAACAGTCTATTTTAGGGCTCGCATTAATTACAGAGCGCAACGCTGGGACAACGTCTCGCACATAATCCCGCCATCAGGCAGATAACACAGAAAGAGAGAGGAATCTCACAAGGATTAAAATGTATTCAAAATATTTTTGTCGACAAATGTGCTATGCTAATTCTATCTATTCTTAGCGCCTCTTATTGAGCCCAGAGAGATGTATAATGAACGGATTCTGAGACAGAGAAATCACAGGCTTTCTAGCTGAAGGGATTAACCCATTAGTGCCAGACGTATCGACTTTCCACTTCGGTCACTAATGGGCAAATCTCTCGGGAGTTTAACCCCTTAGATGCCGCCCTCAATAGCAACTGCGGCATCTAAAGGGTTTTGGAAGGAGAGGACTATCAACTGGAGGCATCTGAATCTCTATGAACAAGATCGCAGAGGTCCGATCCTTTTTCATGGTAGCCCAGGGACTAATGTTTGGATGGAACTGGACATGAAATTATATATAGCAGAATGACTTGGCACCCAACCTCTGTGACCAATATCCGATATACAAATTTGCACAGTCCCAGCAAAGTGTTTTCTCACAGCAAGAGAATTAAAGGGGTTCTCCACTTTCTAATATTGATAGCCTATCCCAAAGATAAGTCATCAATGTTAGAGCTGCAAGGGTCCGACAGCCGAGAACCCTGCAGATCTGCTGTTCGGAGACAGCGTGGCACCCAGTAATGTTTACAGTGTCTTTAACGGGACAGCGCTATAGTACAAAAACCCACCGCTATAAATTGCACAGCGAATACAATGTGGCTTCCAGCATGTAAACATTACCAGGAACCACGCTGTCTCTGAACAGCAGATCTGTAAAGGTCTTGGTTCTTGGACCTTGCAGCTCTAATATTGTTGACCTATTCTACGGATAGGCTATCAAAAATTAGAAAGTGAAGAACCCCTTTAATTGATAGATGAATCCTATTGAAATCAGTAGGAGCAATATAAATACATATACAGCAGGGTCCCTCTAGTGGTGACTGCCAGCAGCTTTTGTGGGTGAGTTACCTATACTGGTGAGAAATGTCTCTGCACATTCTGGGGAAGCAGATAAATGTGAGCTAAAGATTAAATAAAATATAACCCTTATGTCCTGAAGACGACTCAAATCTTTTCAATCCTAGAGATAGGTGAACCGATTTGTTCTAAGCCCGGTTCGACCCAAATATTCCAAATTGGTTTCTTTTAACAATGTTGGATAAACTAAAATGGGCCCTGCAACATATAATATAATTTTAGGTGGAGGGTGTAAGGTTATCGGTACATACAAGTAAACAACGCCTCAGTTCACAAGGTTCTTATCAGTTCAAATTGTTTACTTGTATGTACCAATAACCTTACACCCCCCACCTAAAATTCTATCCCTATGTGTCCCTCTGTACAGAAATATGCATCCTTCAGAAATTGTTTTTAAATATACCTGAGGAAGAAGTCGAGAGCTTTGAAAGCTTGTAACCTGGCATCATTATTAGGTAGCCATTGAAAAAGGGATCAACTACTGAAGACTCTCAAGTTTTTTGTTTTTTATATTTCATACCCACTGGCTAACACGGTACAAAAAACAAACGTTTTCCTTATACAGTGACCCTAGGCAGTATGATGCTTCACAGCGGCCCCACAAAGTACAGTTTTCCACAGTGGCCCTCACACAGTATAAAGCTCCACACAATATAGTGCTCCACAGTGGTCCCACATAGTATAATGCTCCATAGTGTCCCCACATAGTATAATGCTCCACAGTGGTCCCACATAGTATAATGCTCCATAGTGTCCCCACATAGTATAATGCTCCACAGTGTCCCCACACAGTATAATGCTCCACAGTGGCCCCACATAGTATAATGCTCCATAGTGTCCCCACATAGTATAATGCTCCACAGTGTCCCCACATAGTATAATGCTCCACATTGTCCCCACATAGTATAATGCTCCACAGTGGCCCCACATAGTATAATGCTCCACCGTGTCCCCATATAGTATAATGCTCCACAGTGTCCCCACATAGTATAATGCTCCACCGTGTCCCCACATAGTATAATGCTCCACATTGTCCCCACATAGTATAATGCTCCACAGTGTCCCCACATAGTATAATGCTCCACAGTGTCCCCACATAGTATAATGCTCCACAGTGTCCCCACATAGTATAATGCTCCACAGTGTCCCCACATAGTATAATGCTCCACCGTGTCCCCATATAGTATAATGCTCCACAGTGTCCCCACATAGTATAACGCTCCACAGTGTCCCCACATAGTATAATGCTCCACCGTGTCCCCATATAGTATAATGCTCCACAGTGTCCCCACATAGTATAATGCTCCACAGTGTCCCCACATAGTATAATGCTCCACCGTGTCCCCATATAGTATAATGCTCTACAGTGTCCCCACATAGTATAATGCTCCACAGTGTCCCCACATAGTATAATGCTCCACAGTGTCCCCACATAGTATAATGCTCCACAGTGTCCCCACATAGTATAATGCTCCACCGTGTCCCCATATAGTATAATGCTCCACAGTGTCCCCATATAGTATAATGCTCCACAGTGTCCCCACATAGTATAATGCTCCACAGTGTCCCCATATAGTATAATGCTCCACAGTGTCCCCACATAGTATAATGCTCCACAGTGTCCCCATATAGTATAATGCTCCACAGTGTCCCCACATAGTATGATGCTCCACAGTGGCCCCACAAAGTATAGTTTTCCACAGTGGCCCTCACACAATTTAATGTTCCACAGTGGTCCCAGGGAGTATAATGCTTTGCAGTGTCCCCACATAGTATAATGCTCCACAGTGTCCCCAAATAGTATAATGCTCCACAGCGTCCCCACATAGTATAATGCTCCACAGTGTCCCCACATAGTATAATGCTCCACAGTGTCCCCACATAGCATAATGCTCCACAGTGGCCCCACATAGTATAATGCTCCACAGTGGTCCCAGGGAGTATAATGCTCTGCAGTGGCCCGACATAGTATAATGCTCCACAGTGGCCCCACATATTATAATGCTCCACATTGGTCCCATATAGTATAATGCTCCACAGTGGTCCCAGGGAGTATAATGCTCTGCAGTGGCCCGACATAGTATAATGCTCCACAGTGGCCCCACATATTATAATGCTCCACATTGGTCCCATATAGTATAATGCTTCACAGTGGCCTTCTCACAGTATAATGCTCCAGAATGTCCCCAGACAATATAATGTTCCAAAGTGGCCCCAGGCAGTAAAATTCTCTGCAGTGATCCAACACAGTATAATTTTCCACAGTGACCCCACAAAGTATAGTTCTCCACAGTGGCTCTCACACAATATAATGTTCCACAGTGGCCCCAGGCAGTAAAATGCTCTGCAATGGCCCCACATAGTATAATTTTCCACAGTGTCCCTACACACAGTATAATGCTCCACAGTGGCCCCACACAGTATAATGCTCCACAGTGGCCCCTGCACAGTGTAATGCTTCAGATTGGCCCCACAAGATATAATGGTCCACAGTGGCATCCCACAGAAAAATAATCCATATATATGTATGTGTGTGTGTGTGCTAAGTCGCTACTTATTGTATTATTGCTCAGCCTCTGCTGCCACCTCCAGGCCGCGTTGAAGAATGCTCGAATGCTCTATTTAACGTTCTGGTGATCTTCAGCATTGTGGCATAGTTGCAGCGCCGCCTAGAGGCAGCAGCGTAGGTCAGCCTGGAGAGGACGGTGGACAGGTGAATAAGTGATTGGCCATTACCTACTGCAATAATACAATAAGTAGCAGCCGATTAATAAAAGAATGGCACCCCTGCCTAGTTACCACTGATGGCTTGTGACTCCTCAGCGGTTTTCATGCGACCCAGAGACTGGGAACCACTGTATTAGACAAAGCTAAATGCCAGATAAGGTTGTGTTCCCATCTGCGTCGGAGTCTCTGTTGGGGACTACTTCTCAGACACCACCGTAAAATGGTGGAGAAAATAGTCTTGCACGGAGGACTATTTTCTCTGCCACTTTTAGTTTCAGAAGAGCGGGACACCTGAGGACCCCATTATAGTCAATGAAGTCCACCGGTCTCCATGAGTAACCAAGGTTTTTGTGGTCCAGCGCTCCGTCATTCTGGCCCCCTGACGGACCTGAACGATGGCGATCTGGCACTAATGTGAACCCAGCCTAACATTTGTAACTGCAGAACCAGTGAAAGTAGTTCCACGGGGAGGTAAATCATGGTGGACATGGGGATCTTGGCCTAGTTACGTCCTCAGATCACTTGATCGGAACCAGCCCCTGACCTGGATCTCTCCGCCCCTCCCTCTTCTTCTGATCTCACTGGTATATTACCTGTTCTATGGGGGCTGGCTGACTAGTAAAATGGGCTTTACGTGTTTCGGGAGGTGTTCACACGTAGGAATTTGACAACGATTTGGGAGATGGATTTCGGATTCTGCCTACCGTTGTTTTCAATGGAAGGCAGAGATTAAAGGATACATGGAAAAAATAAGTGTCCTGCTTGATCGTGCTGCGGATCCACGACAAGATTTATTTTTTCTGCGTCCTCATAACAATGGGAGGCAGAATCTGGGTCTCTGTGTGAACAGCCTCTTAGCGTTTCATTTACTTCTAAGATGTGGACTGAAGGGCAAGTGTCCCTTTAAGGCTTTTTTCTTGGCTTTATCTATTAACCATTGTGCAGATAACACAGCCCTAGTATAGGACGGGGCACATACCAGAGAGATCTGCTTATTCTCTACATCATCATACACATTTATAGTAGGAGGAGGCTGCAGCCTGTACAGCATGACATGTTGTGTACATTATAATCTTCTCCATATTTGGAGTGTACAGATAGAGGGCGGCCTGCAGGGTCTTCAGTTCTGTCTTAGGGTAAAGTTGGCACCTTGCACTCCGCCACCCCTCATCATGGTCTTATTACATAGACTAACATTCAGGACTAGGTAACACTACGCTGCTCAGCAGAATACAGATCACTGTTTTTGGTGACAAAGATGGATCAAGACTGATGGACATCTTGTTGTTACCCAAAAAGTGTAAGATCTGCGCAAGATCTCCATAGAAGAATGCAGAGGAGGTAACACAGAAGAGAAAAGTCTAACAAAGTTTGATAAAGTTAGACTTTGTGCACATACAGTGTTGGCAAAAAGTATAGGCATGTGGCTCCCCTGCAATTCTGTCAGATAATACTCATTTTCTTCCAGAAAATGATTGCAAGCACAAACTCTTTGGTATTATCATCTTCATTTAATTTGTCTTCAATGGAAAACCACAAAAAGAATTGTCAAAAAGCCAAATTGGATATAATTCCACAGCAAACATAAAAAAGGGGGTGGACAAAAGTATTGGCACTGTTTGAAAAATCATGTGATGCTTCTCTAATTTGTGTAATTAACAGCACCTGTTACTTACCTGAGGCACCTAACAGGTGGTGGCAATAACTAAATCACACTTGCAGCCAGTTGAAATGGATTAAACTTGACTCAACCTCTGTCCTGTGTCCTTGTGTGTACCACATTGAGCATGGAGAAAAGAAAGAAGACCAAATAACTGTCTGAGGACTTGAGAAGCAAAATTGTGAGGAAGCATGAGCAATCTCAAGGCTACAAGTCCATCTCCAAAGACCTGAATGTTCCTGTGTCTCCCGTGCGCAGTGTCATCAAGAAGTTTAAAGCCCATGGCACTGTGGCTAACCTCCCTAGATGTGGACGGAAAAGAAAAATTGACGAGAGATTTCAACGAAAGATTGTGTGGATGGTGGATAAAGAACCTCGACTAACATCCACACAAGTTCAAGCTGCCCTGCAGTCCGAGGGTACAACAATGTCACCCCGTACTATCCACCGGCGTCTGAATGAGAAGGGACTGTATGGTAGGAGACCCAGGAAGACCCCACTTCTTACCCAGAGACATAAAAAAGCCAGGCTGGAGTTTGCCAAAACTTACCTGAGAAAGCCAAAAACGTTTTGGAAGAATGTTCTCTGGTCAGATGAGACAAAAGTAGGAAAAGGCATCAACATAGAGTTTACAGGAAAAAAAGAGGCCTTCAAAGAAAAGAACACGGTCCCTACAGTCAGACATGGCGGAGGGTCCCTGATGTTTTGGGGTTGCTTTGCTGCCTCTGGCACTGGACTGCTTGACCGTGTACATGGCATTATGAAGTCTGAAGACTACCAACACATTGTGCAGCATAATGTAGGGCCCAGTGTGAGAAAGCTGGGTCTCCCTCAGAGGTCAGGGGTCTTCCAGCAGGACAATGACCCAAAACACACTTCAGGTCAGCACTAGAAAATGGTGGTGAGAGAAAGCCCTGGAGACTTGTAAAGTGGCAGCAATGAGTCCAGCCCTGAATCCCATAGAACACCTGTGGGGGAGGAGAGATCTCTTGATGGCAGTTTGGAGAAGGCCCCCTTCACATCTCAGGGGGGACCTGGAGCAGTTTGCCAAAGAAGAATGGTCTAAAATTCCACCAGAGCCTTGTAAGAAACTCATTGCTGGTTACCGGAAGCGGTTGTGCGCAGTTATTGTGTCTAAAGGTTGTGCTACCAAGTATTAGGCGGAGGGGGCCAATACTTTTGTCCCATTTTTGGAGTTTTGTGTAAAATGATCAATAATTTGATTTTTTTCATTCTCTTTTATGTTTTTTACTGCAAGCAAAATAAATGAAGATATTACCAAAGAGTTTGTGCTTGCAATCATTTTCTGGAAGAAACGGAGTATTATCTGACAGAATTGCAGGGGTGCCAATACTTTTGGCCAACACTGTAGCTCCGAGTTGTCCATTGTAGGTATAGGCTCACGCTATAGAGTCCTGAGATAAAGTCCAACCTCTTTGAGTTCTATGGTTCCAAAGACATAATAAAAAAAATTCTGGTCCCGAGAAGATCTTGACAAGTTCCAGACCATCCATAGACTATATGCGTCCGGGGGTCAACTCTTAAACCCAAATGCACCCTTCAATACTGATTCTGGTACAGTTGGCATTTTTTTCTCTAGCCCACACCATTCCTGAGCAATTGTAGCTGTCAATTTAGTACATTTTTGTGTTCTTCTCTCAAGTGGGCGGTCCCTGTCTTTCTGCCTCTGTTCAGGACCGCCCATGTGACAGTAGTGTGCATAATTATGCTGAAAATATAAAAATTATTGCTCAGGAATGGTAGGGGCTAGAGAAAAATTCCAATTTTGCCAGAATCTGTGGAGCATTGACTATTGAGGGATTCAACAAGATGGAGGTGGTGGAGGTGCGGAAAGGTCTCTTTATGGTCCTGGCACAGCATTCCAATTGGGTCGAGATCTGGACTTTTTAGGCTACTCTGTTGTACAATTACTGTTACTTTTGGGATCTGTGTCCTGTAGCGTAACCCAGTTTTGGCCAAGCTTTAGCTACTGGATAGATGGCCTAACATCTGACTCTAGAATACATTTTAACCCTTGGGGTGGATTCACACAGGGGAAAATGGTGCTGAATTTGGTGCGGATTCCACACCAAATTCAGTGCCATTTTCTTCCGTGTGAATGTAACCTTATATGGCTCTGGGGGTTTGGAAGGGGGGAGTCAAAAACGAAAAATGCCTCCGCGGGAAGGGATTAAAACAGGTAGCAACAAACTGTTCAGGGGCGCAGCGAGAACCAAAAGAAGTATGTAATGTATCATTTTATATTTGGGGACAGATCCCATTCACATAAGGAGCAAATCTGTCGCAGCGCTCAGTCCCCTCACTTTCTCAACCAAGAACCATTAGAGTGTGGGGGTAAAAGAGGCTGGAAAGGGGCCCATTATGTGGTATGGGGGTCATTTTACTGGGTCTGTTTCTGGGTAGAGCTGGAGGGGGCACAGAAGTGGAATCCAGCCAGAAGTCCACCTCAACTTCCTTCCTGTTTTTTGTCGTGTGAACTTACCCTAACTCTGCTGCCATTGCGTTACCGTATGAGCGGCTTTTACCCTCAGCTATTACCTGTATCCACCTTGTAAACTCTCGCAGGCAGCGTCCTCGCTCCGCCATACCAGTGCAGTCATCTCCATAGGGAGCTTTATATCATGCTGGGGCAGTAAAGGGGGTATTATACTATGTGGGGGCCAGTAAGGTCGTCATTATAACATGTGTTGTACCCTCTGGGGGGGCGGTAATGGGGGTATCATACTCTGTGGGTGCCAGTAAAGACAGCGTTGTATCCTGTGGGGGCAGTAACGAAGGTATTACACCATGTGGGGCCAGTAAAGGCAGTGATGTACCCTGTAGGGGGCAGTTAAGAAGATATTATACCATGTAGGGGTATAATACCAATAAAGGCAGTGTTATACCCTGTGGGAGGTATTATGCCATGTGGGGGCCAGTAAAAGCAGCATTGTACCCTGTGGGGGGCAGTAATGGGGGTATTATGCCATGTGGGGGCCAATAAAGGCAGCATCATACCCTGTGGGGGGCAGTAAAGGGAATATCATACCACGTGGTGGCCAGTAAAGGCAGCATTGTACCCTTGGGGGGCAGTAATGGAGGTATTATACCATGTGGGGGTCAGTAAAGGCAGTGTTGTACCCTGTGGGGGGCAGTAAAGACGTTATTATACCCTGTGGGGGGCAGTAAAGGGAATATCATGCCACGTGGGGGCCAGTAAAGGCAGTGTTGTACCTTGTGGGGGGCAGTAAAGGGGGTATTATACCCTGTGGGGGCCAGTCAAAAGTTCATTATGGCCCCGGTCTTTCTTAGCTACGCCCCTGACTGTAAAAAACGCTCACAAACAGACGGCCATCCATTACATGATCCGCTGCTGTTTTTTTCTTTTTTAAGGTACAAAAAACACAGTGTCCGCGACTTTTATGTCCGTCCAAAATACATTTAAATACGGATACGTTTTTTTTTACATTGCATGTACTCGCTGCCAATTTCAGTATAAAAATCGTGCAATCCCAGCGGGTACCCAGCCATAATGTCTATTGGATTTGGGGGTGTCCTTAGGGAACTGCTTTGTAAGTGAATGGCAGACCCCAGTGCCAAACGCCAGTGTGAACCTAGCCTAAGAAAAACGGATCGGCTAAACGGGTGTAATAACGCTTGATGTGATTGATGTGCGGGCACCTGGGCCACACCTGACTGGTCAGGCCATGCTGGGAGTTGTGGTCCCACCAGAGCTGAGTGCAGCCGTGTCCCCTCCCACCTGGGGGCAGTCTACCCCCCTGAGCCCCCTCCTCAGCCCTGTAATCTCTGCCTCAGACTACACGGGACGAGTCCCCGGCCTCGGCTCCCTCCTTCCCCCTCCCGGGCCCTGACGTCAGGCCGCCGCCGTGCGTGCTCCAGGGCCGGAGGGGCAGAGGAGAGCACAACTCTGGGGAGTGGAGTCCATGAACTCCCGCAGGAAGAATGAGTGTCCCCCGGGCTGTGCTGGTCCTGGCAGCCGTGCTGAGCTGCTGCACCTGCGGCCTCACCACTCCAGGTAAGCGGCGCCAGCCTGACACCGACCGACTACAACTGCTGTGTAATTGTGTGCAGGCAGGCAGGGGTTAACCCAACTTCGCTAAACTTAAAGGGGGACTCCAGTGTCCCGCACCTACATATGAGACCTGTCTGATGCACTTTGTGTCACTTCTGCACCATTTTCCAGACCTCCACTTGCTGTCATGGACTGAATCCTTGGTCCTCATTGTTTATGTTGCTGTACATGACCACAGGTGTGCTGTGGACAGTGTGACATCATGCCTCTTGTCAGTCTGTTAGGAATGACATCATGCGTGTGTACATGATGTCACCAGTTTGCAATAGCAAAAAAAAAGTCCTTTACTTTTAATTTTTTTTTAATGATGATCACTAATTCCAAGTGTTTTCCGCATGGTGATCTTGGGGCGGTGAAAGACGACAGTTTTGCACACTATGTGCGCCATTGTTTTTGTTCTACTTTGGCTTCATTAGAACTCTTATTATTTATATCCAAATCTAAAATCCTATATAGTCGTAATCCCTTATTTTTGGGGTCTGACATCTTTAAGACGTCTCTCAGGGATCTGTTGCTGTCCGGCATTAGACTTTTTTTTGTTCTTCTGATCCTTTGATGAACTTTACAAGATATAATTGATAAAGCAGATTGTCTATAGATGGTACGGTGATCCCATGTTACAAAATCTTACCAATAAGTTAAAAGGGGTTTTGTAGGCCCAAAAAAATTAGCAGAGGGCATGAAACAGTCCTGGTCCTTTATTATGTCAATCACTCCTCAATCACTGGCCTCAGTTGTCTAGCGAATCCCATGTCCACTTTGTGGTAAAAACCGCCGTGCACATACTCCGCGATTTCCAAAACTGGCAATCGTAGCATGTCAATTATATCTACGGAAACACCGGCGGTTTCCCCATAGGTGTAATTGTAACAGAAAGTCCGCTGAGGAAAACTCCACAAACTTTCTGTGTAAAGCGCTGCGGGACGTCCCGTGGGGCCTTAGCCTTAATCCGTAAGGCCTTGTTCACATCTGCGTTTGGATTCCGTCCGGGGAAGTCCGCATGAGGACCCCCCCCCCCCCGAACGGAATACCGAATGCAACAGTGCCAGTGAAAGCACACAGACCCCATAGACTATAATGGGGTCCGTGTGCTTGCTGCCAGATCTCTGCAGGGATCATGCGGACAGGAAAGTAGTTTACAATCTACTTTCCTGTCCGCTTGATTCGTGTGGGCAAGCACACAGACCCATTATAGTCTATGGGGTCCGTGTGCTTTTACAGCACACTGCTTGCAGTTGCGTTCGGTATTCCGTTCATGGGGGATCTCCCTGCGGACTCCCCAAACGGAATACTGAACGCAGATGTGAATGAAGGGTAACTTTTACGACTCCACCTAAAACTGACCCTAACTCCTGAGTCCGACTCTACAGTCCTGATCATAGCACTGTGTAAGAAGCTGGAAGTGGACAGCGCCATACACAGTGCAGTGGCCATGTCACGCTATTGCAGCTGAGATCCCTTTCATCCAGTCTTGGACCTCTTTAAAAAGAGAGGACTAAAGATTTAGTTGCTCATAATCATGTGCTATCAGATAGGGGTCATTTTAAATTGTGAGGTAGAACTAGTGACCCCCTCCCTCCTGTGTATTCTCGATCAAGGTGTATATACTATACATATGTGTGTAGCAGTTTACATGTTATGTCTACTTTCACCCTGCAGCGGTTATGTCTCCTCTGTCCTCTATATTTCTCTGCCTTGTAATCTGCGGAGGAGTTGCAAGGATTAGAAAGCAGATGTCCTGTGCCCGACAGCTGAGACCATTTCACCCTCCGAAAATATACAGTAGTGTCCTGGAGATTTGTAACCCATTCAGTGCCGGTGGGAATTGGTTCAGTGTTACATATCAATATCCTGTGAAATTTGTAGACCTTTATATAGCTGTGTTCACATTATTACGTCTGTGTTTTGCCTGATGCTGTAATAGCACTTAGATCATTTGGAATCGGACCGAAGATTGAGCAGGACACTTACGAAAAAAATCCTTTCCCAAAAAATCTGCTATGTTACCCTGTTCTAAGTGTTCAGTTTCTTTAGGCCAGGCCTTCGCAGTTTTCTGTAAAATCGCCACAACTTTAAAGTGGTTCTCCAGTGAAAAAAATCCTTTAAGGAAAATCTCCACCTACTCCAACTCTTTGCATCTTTCATTACCATCTGCTCCACTGATTCTGGCGCACTTGGAATTTTTTCTCTAGCTACCACTGTTCACCAGTTATCAATGCTGTTAGTTTCAGCACAGTTATGCTCTCTACTGTCAGGTGGGCGGTCCCTGACTTTTTGCTTCATCACTGGACCGCCCACCTGACAGTAGAGAGCATCATTGTGCTGAAACTAACTGCACTGACTTCTCAGGAATGGTGAGGGCTAGAGAAAAAATTCCAACTGTGCCGGAATCAGTGGAGAAATTTCTCTTAAAGGATGCAAACAGTTGGAGTTGATTGAGGTGGTAGAAGATCCCTTTAAATGTGCTAATATAGTAAGCTACATAACATTTTACTACTTCAGTCACCTGACGTTCCCTAATCTGAACATAGGCACCCGGATTAGAGTTGGAAAGTTGTAGCCTAAAAATCATGACGCCAGTATGTGCACTATGCCCCCACAACAGTGAAAGGAGTTTAGATGTAATTTTGGTAGTGGCAGACTCTTTACTTTTTTTAAAAATTTTTTTTTATCTTAAAGTGATTGTCCAAGATCTGGAGGTATTTGATATTGTTGACCAATCTGAACGGTTGGGGTACAACACCTGGCGCCTGACCTGATCAGGCGTTTCGGTCACCGGTCCATCGTGGTGAATCTCTGACGTGTGCCACAGGAGGCAATCTGAGCCTTCTTTATGGGCAAGCCTGCTGTCTCCCCGCGACCAGCCCCGAAACGGTACAGGCCAACTGGGAATGGACACCCAGCGTATAAGAATGGCACAGAAACTAATTTCGTCGGGTTTGCATGAAGCGGATTGAGGAGGGTTCTTGGGAGCGTTTTATACTGTGTGCGGCCATTGTGGAGCAGACTGTACTGTGTGGGGGCCAGCTGGGTCATGCACACGTACTGTATATGTCATTATAGGGACCTCATTTGCTGCCTGCAAACATGGCTACGGTCATATGAATAAGGTCTTATTGTGTTAATGGGTTGTTTTTTCTTAAATACAACCTGAGTATTAAGCTTAAATTGCTGTGTTGGCACTTTGCAATAAAATGGTGGGTTTTGGGTTGCAGTTTGAGCACTTAGTCTTGAAAAGTGAATGGGAGCAGGACTGGACCACTACATTGTATGGACCAGATGTTATATACAGTGTACAGAGCTCACTTTAATAAGAGCAGGGCTGTATACGTAGTATATAGAGTCTGGCAGCTGCCACATCTGGTTGAGACAAGGTCCAAGTGTCAAACCCCAATTGATCTGATACTAATTTGGACAGGTCCTTTAATCTGTACAGGGAACATGAGTTATTACTGATGCCTGTAATGGATCACTATTAGTAAAAACCTGTTGGCTAATAAATAGAAGATATTGGTATGGCCCACTGGTTGGAGCGGCCGACTCTCTGGACCTACTAGCCGTACCCATTTGTCCTTTTTAGCTGGAGGCCAGAAGCCATATCCAGTCTCTCACTTTCCTGGTTGTCGCCTTTGTTCTTACCTCTGTTTAATATGAGGCCCTTTAAATGTACTCGCAAAGGTGTCTTAATGGCGGAAATAGCTTGCGGTATGTGCACGTCTGAGCACGCAGCACCTGGAATGCAGGAATATGGTGGATTTGCTGTGTTTGTTTTATTACCTTCTTTACTTAGCAGAGGAATTCTGGAGTAAAATTCAACAACTTTCTTCCGGTTGCTGGCTTTTTATTATCTAAGTTGTGCTTATTATTTATATTGCGTTTATCAGAGTATATGAACATCTGTTTAGTAGCCATGTCCCTGCTAGGGTTGAGCCGATTTTGACTTTTCAGGATCGATTTTGAAATCCGATTTCCGATCATTTTTCATTCGAACCCGATCTCGATTCCAATTCCGAACCCAATGCAAGTCAATGGGATTTTTATACTAATCAGAAATTGGATTTTAAAAACAATCCTATTCACTATACAGATTGGAATCTAACAATTGAACACTTTAATTGTTAGAATCCACGCTGTGTAGTAATTTTTTTTAATCACTAAGTAGCCAGAGGATTTTTTTTTTAATCCTCTGGCTACTTAGTCCCCCCTGGTGTCCACTTACCTGCAGAGATGGCTGGTCCGGTGCCCGGTGTTCTCGTTCTTCTTCGCCTCGCTGCCCCCGCCTCCCAGATTAGGAGAGTGTGGGCGGGTACAGGGCGGGGAGACGTGATGTTTCCCCTCCCAGTACCCGCCCACACTCTCCTAAGCCACAAGCCCAGCCTTCTTCCTAGCTCTTTAACACTAACCTGGGAGGCGGGGGCAGCGAGGCGAAGAAGAACGAGAACACCGGGCATTGGACCAGCCATCTCTGCAGGTAACTAGCTAATAGAGATGTTAGCTAGTCTCCCATTAGAATGAATGGACACAGCCGGCGCGCAGGGGGTTAAGGCTGTGTGCTGGCTGCTTCCATTCATTCCTATGGAACCACAGCGGAGCCTTCACACTGAGTATACACTCCGCTCAGAAATGAGTGGAGTGTATACTCAGTGTAAAGGCTAACATTGTTAGCTTTTCCCACAATGCTTGGCCAGTAGCAAAGAATTGTGGGAAATAATCACCGATCTCGATCTCACCTAAAAAGATCGCTCAACCCTAGTCCCTACACGAATTTTCTGAATTTAAAATATATATATATATATATATATATATATATATATATATATATATATATATATATATACTAGCTGGTACCCGCGACTTCGTCTGCGGTGATTGTAGCAGTGGGTATATACAGGCGGGGGTAAGGTTTTCGTACTGTGTATAAGGTATGGGATATGAAATGTAAGTTTGTATCTTGTTTTTGCTGTAATTCAGAGAATACGTGAGACTTTTGTGTTGAAGTTACTTTGTATTTGAGCTGCTATATATACGGTGTTGTGAGAAACTTTACATAGTGACTTTGGGATAGAAGTATTTGAAGTTAACCCTTTCCCGCCGATGGCATTTTTTGATTTTCGTTTTTGACTCCCCTCCTTCTAAACCCCATAACTTTTTTATTTCTCCGCTCCCAGAGCCATATGAGGTCTTAATTTTTGCGGGACAAATTTTTCTTCATGATGCCACCATTATTTATTCTATATAATGTACTGGGAAGCAGGGGAAAAATTCAGAATGGGGTGGATTTGAAGAAAAAATGCATTTCTGCGACTTTCTTACGGGCTTTGGTTTTACGGCGTTCACTGTGCAACCAAAATGACATGTCCCCTGTATTCTGTGTTTCGTTAAGATTCCGGGGATACCAAATTTATATGGTTTTATTTACATTTTGACCCCTTTAAAAAAATCCAAAACTGTGTTAAAAGATTTTTTTGGGAAAAGTCGCCATATTCCGACAGCCGTAACTTTTTTATACGTGCGTGTACGGGGATGTATAGGGCGTCTTTTTTTGCAGGACCAGGTGTACTTTGTAGTTCTACCATTTTCGGGAAATGTTATTGCTTTGATCACTTTTTATTCAAATTTTTATCAGAATCAAAACAGTGAAAAAACGGCGGTTTGGCACTTTTACCATTTTTCCCGCTACGGCGTTTACCGAACAGGAAAAATATTTGTATAGCTTTGTAGAGCGGGCGACTTCGGACGTGGGGATACCTAACATGTATGTGTTTCACAGGTTTTAACTACTTTTATATGTGTTCTAGGGAAAGGGGGGTGATTTGAATTTGTAATCCTTTTTTTTTATTTATTTTTTTTTTACTTTTTCTAAACTTTTTTTTTTTTGCATTTATTAGACATCCTAGGGGTATTGACATGGGTGGGCGGTGTTGCGAATTGTCAGAGCAGTGGGGGTCAGCAAACATGGCTGCTCCGGAGCGTTAAAGAGAGCCTCCTGGAGTATCGTTAAGGGGAGGGGCAAAGTGGTAAAGTATATGTATATGAGATTGTGTGGGGTTAGGGGCGAGGCTGCAGAGGGCAATATGAATTTTGTGGCTTGCTATGGTCCAAAGTGTGTGAGATTGCAGAGATGGTGGTGTGAATTTGGGTTTTGTGGGGGTCCTGGCACAAACGTAGGTGCGCTATTGTGACGAAAAGTAGCCTATTGTTTAATCGGGTGTATTAACTATGTTTGTGGAAAATTTCAGCCAAATCGGTGGAGCGGTTTTTCCGTGATTGAGGAACAAACATCCGAACATGCAAACATCCAAAGACACAAACTCACAAACTTTCACATTTATAATATTAATAGGATATATATATCCAGAAAAATCTGCTTTTGCCCAGAATTGTGCAAGTTTTTTTTACTACCATAAAAATCACATTCCCAGCTTGTTTCTAACTATTAATTTCTCCATTTCTGTTATAGTTACAGTTGCAATATTGATCCTATTAATATTATAAATGTGAAAGTTTGTGGGTTTGTGAGTTTGTGTGTTGGTTTGGATGTTCGGATGTTTGTTCCTCAATCACGCAAAACCTGCTCAACCGATTTGGCTGAAAGTTTCCACAAACATAGTTAATACACCCGATTGCGCAATAGGCTACTTTTCGTCACAATAGCGCACATACGTTTGTGCCAGGAACCCCACAAAATCCAAACTCACACCACCATCTCTGCAATCTCACACACTTTGGACCATAGCAAGCCACAAAATTCCTATTGCCCTCTACAGCCTCGCCCCTAACCCCACACAATCACATACACATACAGTCCTATGAAAAAGTTTGGGCACCCCTATTAATCTTATTCATTTTTAGTTCTAAATATTTTGGTGTTTGCAACAGCCATTTCAGTTTGATATATCTAATAACTGATGGACACAGTAATATTTCAGGATTGAAATGAGGTTTATTGTACTAACAGAAAATGCGCAATATGCATTAAACCAAAATTTGACCGGTGCAAAAGTATGGGCACCTCAACAGAAAAGTGACATTAATATTTAGTAGATCCTCCTTTTGCAAAGATAACAGCCTCTAGTCGCTTCCTGTAGCTTTTAATCAGTTCCTGGATCCTGGATGAAGGTATTTTGGACCATTCCTCTTTACAAAACAATTCAAGTTCAGGTAAGTTTGATGGTCGCCGAACATGGACAGCCCACTCTCAAATGATCTGAAAACAAAGATTGTTCAACATAGTTGTTCAGGGGAAGGATACAAAACGTTGTCTCAGAGATTTAACCTGTCAGTTTCCACTGTGAGGAACATAGTAAGGAAATGGAAGACCACAGGGACAGTTCTTGTTAAGCCCAGAAGTGGCAGGCCAAGAAAAATATCAGAAAGGCAGAGAAGAAGAATGGTGAGAACAGTCAAGGACAATCCACAGACCACCTCCAAAGAGCTGCAGCATCATCTTGCTGCAGATGGTGTCACTGTGCATCGGTAACAATACAGCGCACTTTGCACAAGGAGAAGCTGTATGGGAGAGTGATGAGAAAGAAGCCGTTTCTGCAAGCACACCACAAATAGAGTTGCCTGAGGTATGAAAAAGCACATTTGGAGAAGCCAACTTCATTTTGGAAACAAAGATTGAGTTGTTTGGTTATAAAAAAAAAGGCGTTATGCATGGCGTCCAAAAAGAAACAGCATTCCAAGAAAAACACTTGCTACCCACTGTAAAATTTGGTGGAGGTTCCATCATGCTTTGGGGCTGTGTGGCCAATGCCGGCACTGGGAATCTTGTTAAAGTTGAGGGTCGCATGGATTCCACTCAGTATCAGCAGATTCTTGAGAATAATGTTCAAGAATCAGTGACGAAGTTGAAGTTACGCCGGGGATGGATATTTCAGCAAGACAATGATCCAAAACACTGCTCCAAATCAACTCAGGCATTCATGCAGAGGAACAATTACAATGTTCTGGAATGGCCATCCCAGTCCCCAGACCTGAATATCATTGAACATCTTGGGGATGATTTGAAGCGGGCTGTCCATGCTCGGCGACCATCAAACTTAACTGAACTTGAATTGTTTGTCCAAAATACCTTCATCCAGGAACTGATTAAAAGCTACAGGAAGCGACTAGAGGCTGTTATCTTTGCAAAAGGAGGATCTACTAAATATTAATGTCACTTTTCTGTTGAGGTGCCCATACTTTTGCACCGGTCAAATTTTGGTTTAATGCATATTGCGCATTTTCTGTTAGTACAATAAACCTCATTTCAATCCTGAAATATTACTGTGTCCATCAGTTATTAGATATATCAAACTGAAATGGCTGTTATAAACACCAAAATATTTAGAACTAAAAATGATTAAGATTAATAGGGGTGCCCAAACTTTTTCATAGGACTGTATACTTTACCACTTTGCCCCTCACCTTAATGATACTCCAGGAGGCGCTCTATAACGCTCCGGAGCAGCCATGTTTGCCAACCCCCCACTGCTCTGACAATCCGCGACACCGCCCACCCATGTCAATACCCCTAGGCGGTCTAATAAATGCAAAAAAAAAGTTTAAAAAAAAGTAAAAAAAAAAATAAAAACAAATAAAAAGGATTACAAATTCAAATCACCCCCCTTTCCCTAGAACACATATAAAAGTAGTTAAAACCTGTGAAACACATACATGTTAGGTATCCCCACGTCCGAAATCGCCCGCTCTACAAAGCTATACAAATATTTTTCCTGTTCGGTAAACGCCGTAGCGGGAAAAATGGTCAAAAATGCCAAACCGCCGTTTTTTCACTGTTTTGATTCTGATAAAAATTTGAATAAAAAGTGATCAAAGCAATAACATTTCCCGAAAATGGTAGAACTACAAAGTACACCCAGTCCCGCAAAAAAAGACACCCTATACATCCCCGTACACGGACGTATAAAAAAGTTACGGCTGTCGGAATATGGCGACTTTTCAAAAAAAAATTTTTTAACATAGTTTTGGATTTTTTAAAAGGGTCAAAATGTAAATAAAACCATATAAATTTGGTATCCCCGGAATCGTAACGAAACACAGAATACAGGGGACATGTCATTTTGGTTGCACAGTGAACGCCGTAAAACCAAAGCCCGTAAGAAAGTTGCAGAAATGCATTTTTTCTTTAAATCCACCCCATTCTGAATTTTTTCCCAGCTTCCCAGTACATTATATAGAATAATTAATGGTGGCATCATGAAGAAAAATTTGTCCCAGAAAAATTAAGACCTCATATGACTCTGGGAGCGGAGAAATAAAAAAGTTATGGGGTTTAGAAGGAGGGGAGTCAAAAACGAAAATCAAAAAATGCCATCGGCAGGAAGGGGTTACCTTCAAATACTTCTGTCCCAAAGTCACTATGTAAAGTTTCTCACAACACCGTATATATAGCAGCTCAAATACAAAGTAACTTCAACATAAAAGTCTCACGTATTCTCAGAATTACAGCAAAAACAAGATACAAAGTTACATTTCATATCCCATACCTTATACACAGTACGAAAACCTTAGCCACGCCTGTATATACCCACTGCTACAATCACCGCAGACGAAGTCGCGGGTACCAGCTAGTAGTATATATATCTAGAGCAGTGTTGGGTTATTGTGTTGCTAAGGAGAATTTTAGAACGCGTTTTCTGCTAAAAGAAAGTACAGTACGGTAATAAAATAAATTACAAAACAGTTAAGCAAACTCCTCCTTAAAGGGCTCTATCAGCAAAATCCTGCAGATAGAGCCCCACATATGCGTGCATAGCCTTTAAAAAGGCTATTCAGGCACTGTAAAAGTTAAATTAAACTACCCCCCGTTTTAAAATAATAACTTAAAAAAGAATGTTCTCTACTTATGGAACGTGCACCCTGGGCGGGCATTCAGGGTGCACCGTCTTCTTCTTCCCCGCCTCTTCTTCTTCTGACGTCTTCGGGTCCCGTCCTCCTCCGGCGCTTGCTCGCGGACACTGATAAAAAAAATAGCCCGGGCGCATGCGCAGTAGCACGCGGCTTCTAATACGGCTACTGCGCATGCGCCCGGGCTATTTTTTTTTATCAGTGTCCGCGAGCAAGCGCCGGAGGAGGACGGGACCCGAAGACGTCAGAAGAAGAAGAGGCGGGGAAGAAGAAGACGGTGCACTCTGAATGCCCGCCCAGGGTGCACGTTCCATAAGTAGAGAACATTCTTTTTTAAGTTATTATTTTAAAACGGGGGGGTAGTTTAATTTAACTTTTACAGTGCCTGAATAGCCTTTTTAAAGGCTATGCACGCATATGTGGGGCTCTAGCAGCATGATTTTGCTGATAGAGCCCCTTTAACAATAACAAAAAAAAAAAAAAATGTACCAAGATGACGTTTTGATAAAAGGTGGAATTCACCTTAAAGAGAACCTTTCACCACCTCCCACACAGTTCTAGTTCTTGACCTCTGTTAATCGGCATTGCTCCACTTATTCCCGCACAGTTGGATTTTTCTCTCTGGGCCTCGCCATTTCTGAGCAACAAGCACAGGTAGTTTTGGTGACTGATATACTCTTTAGGCTCTTTACTGTCAAATGGGCGGTGTCAGGCAGAAGGTGTGATTCTGAGCTCCAATAGGATGCACCCATCTGACCCCGCCCTCCTGGCAGTACAGAGCCTAACTAGCATATCAGGTGCCAAAACTAACAGCACTGATTGCTCAGTAACCAGGGAACGGTGGAGCAATCGGAGATTGGAAAATGGAATTTTTTTTAAATTTGTTCTAAGTTATTTATCTATAATGTATGTCTCCATAAAAACACAATTCTTATTTTGTTCGCTGTTCCCTTTTGCAGCTTCTTTCTTTGGTGAAAGTTATGTGGAACTGAAAAAACTGGAATCGTTTTCCGGGTCATCCCTTCAGTTACGTTTCCGAACTAGCAAAGCAGATGGATTGCTGTTTCTGGCAGCCGGAAAACATGATTATTGTTTGGTGGAGTTGCGCTCTGGACATGTGCAGGTGAGATACCTGGATACTAGATCATAGCTGTGCCTTTTACTTGTTTTTTTTAGATTCTGAAAACTTTTTCAGACTTTTTTTTTTTGTTAATATCCATATCTGAGGTTTGCTCATAAGGATGCATACACATGGTGGAAAATGAAGAGGTATTGAAGAGGGCTTCGACCTCAAAATCCTCACCATTTTCTAGAAAACAAAAATGAGTGTCCTTCTCGATAATCCAGCAGATTCCAATGGCCGATTCAGTATCTGCAGGGCAAGACGACCACTCATCAACGCCTTTGTATGTGATACTAATCGGTCATAATGTGGAGCGGAATCTAAGGCCGAAGACTGCCTCGAATTCCTTTCCGAATTCCGTCATGTGACCGGTCTCTAAACGAACCAGAGGAAACCATTTTAACAATCTTTCTCCCATCTCCTAAACTTGGACCAATCCAGTTCTTCTCAAATTACTAGGCTGACTTCATTGGTAACGCACTCCCTTTGTGGTCACAAGGTAGTCTCGTATATTAAATTGTAGACGTGGGCCATTATATGCCCGGATCATATCTGTTTTGTTTATTCTGTTGTTAAATTAATAGTATTTTCCATTTCCTATAAAAAGTTATTTTGTTTTTTAATTACAGGCAAAATTGAGGCTCGGAAATGATGAACAAGTACTTTTTCACGATCAAGGACCTCGTCTAGATGACATGGAATGGCACTCAGTTAAATTGGACCATCGACACACAGAAGTGACCCTCATGGTTGATACAAATGTTAAATCTGGTGTTCTAAGTCCTGGTGGGGCAAATAAACTTCACGTTGAACATGGCCTGTATGTTGGTGGACCTGGAAACTTGAAAGCTTCATATGTACAAGACACACATGAATATTTCCGAGGTTGTCTGGATGATGTAGTGTTTAATGAGTATGAGTTACTTTCTTCCCTTAGACCATACCCTGGTCAGAAAAGTGTTCATGAAGTTTCCCTAGGGTGCAGCGATGAGTTCTTCATAAGCGAAGATGACCCCATCAGTTTGTTCAGTTCGAAGTCCTTCTTGGCTTTTCCTCGATGGATTATTGAAGAAGGTGCTGTCTTCGAGTGTTTGGTACAAGCCGCAGTTGGAAGAGGCGTGCTGTTATATCACTCTGGAAGATCTGGTGATTTCATTTCCCTAGAAATAGTAGATTGGGTGTTGAGAGCTAGTATTGGGAAAGATAAAAATGTAGTACATCTGGATTCTTCAACGGCTCTTAGTGATAATAAATGGCATTTTGTTAAACTTAGGATTAACTCAAGGCATCTACACCTGACCGTAAATGAAAAAACGGAGAAGGTCCAACTTGGCCTCCGTATTAAAACGCATGGTTCTTTGTATGTCGGAGGCATTGATGATGCTTCTCGGGACCATGTAAGGAAGTTCGGTTTGACATCACTTTCTGGGAAGCATACAAAAAGAGGTTCGTTTAAGGGGTGCATTAAAAATATAAAGGTGAACTCTGTTAAATTTGGGTTAAAAAATGCATTGGCTACCAAAGATGTATCCCCTGGATGTAAAACCGAGGTTGCGTCGAGCACTGTTTCAACATTACCAGTAATCTCTGTGGCGCCTACAACTTCAGTGGTTTCAACCATGGTCCCAAAGAGTAATCCAAGAGATAATTTCCTCATTCTTAATAACTTGGTAGTAACAGAAGGAAGCAAAGCCACCATAGAATCCAAACATATGAAACTGAATTTGGATTATAAAAAGCTGGGCCTTCGACAGTCTCAGATTTTATTTAAGGTTGTTGAGTATCCTTCGAATGGACAACTGAAAATAGATGTGTCTGCACAAAACAAGTCAACTTTTACTCTGCTTGACCTATGGCATGGACGAATTACATACGTTCACGATGGCTCAGAGGGAACAAGTGATCACTTTAGATTTTCTGTTACTGCAGCCAGCAAGAATGAGCTACCATCTTATCTGAAAGGGCTTGAGCTTCACACGTTCAACATCACCGTGACGCCATCTAATGATGCGCCCGAACTGTCTCTACCAGAAGGGAATTTATTCACTTTACTTGAAAATTCCAAGAAACTCCTCACGGGTAATCTGATAAAAATTTCTGATGTGGACACAGAGCCACAAAATCTCAATCTGGTAGTTCTTGGCAATCTCAATGTAGATGCTGGATATCTAGAAAACGTGAAAGATCCAGATAAGCCTCTTACCACCTTTCCTTATTCTGAACTACTGGAAGGCAATATTTGTTATGTCCACCATGGGGTGAAGAATGCAAGGCTTGTGTTGAGGGTTAGTGATAGCGATAAAGTGAGTAACACTGTTGTATTAAGAATTTTGGCTGTTCCTCTAGAATATAAAATTGTAAACAACACAGGGATTGAAGTAATACAAGGCTCTAGTGCTTTTCTGAAGACTAGCAACTTAGCTGTCGAAACAAATGCCGTGAATCAAGAGGTGGAGATACGGTATGACATTACAGAGATGCCAAAGTTTGGCCATATCCAGAGGAAAAGTTCTGGAAATGAATGGAAACCAACGGCCTCATTCACTCAACGATCTCTTGATCGAGACCGGATTCGATACCTCAATACTTTTAAAGAGCTTCAAGAACCCGATGTGAAGGACAGCTTTAAGTTTAGAGTCACCATAGCAAACCGTTCGAGTGAAGAACTACTCTTTCCGATTAAGGTCCAATGGCTTAAATATGTATTGATCAGAAATTTTCCTTTAACCATTGAGAATGCCAAAAAGGCTACGTTTGGTTATGATAACCTACAAGCTGCGATGGAAGGAGTCAACATGGATGACATAATTTTTTATAAGTTACTAACTTTACCCAGCAAAGGAACGATTATGAACGGAGAGAACATTTTAAGGCAAGATGACCTGTTCAGCCAGAAGGATATAGAAGAAGGAAACATTGAGTATATATTAAGCAACCAGCCGCATGAAGATTCCCAGGATTCCTTTCAATTTAGTCTTTTCACAAAATATGCACAATCCAAGCCCTTTACGTTTACCATCGACATTAAAGCAGACATGAACAGCATCATTTTGACTAACAAAGGCCTGTGGTTAGCCGAGGGTGAAACGAGACTCATCACGAAAGATGAACTTTTTGTGCAAACTCTAAGTAATAAAACTTTTTCCTTCAAAGTTTTAAAAAGTCCCCCCCATGGAAAGCTCAAGCTAATAAATTTTTCAGACTCTCTGGTAAGCAATGATAACATAACCTCTTTCTCCAGTCAAGATATTTTGGGCGAACGTCTTATGTACGTCCATGATGATTCCGAATCCGTGTCCGATGCCTTTGTCGTTCTTGCATCCTCCATGGAACCCGACAATATGGATTCAAATACAATTCCTATAGAGACAGAATTCATTTTTAACATTTCGATAGAGCTGAAGAACGACGAGAAGCCTGTCCGTGTAGTTGACAAGCTCTTTCACATAGTACGAAATGGTAAAAAGTTGGTAACTTTGGAGGACTTGTGCTACCATGACCCAGACACGGATTTCGATGATGGTCAATTACTTTACACCAGGAGAGGTATTCCCAATGGAGACCTTGTTTCTACTAATGATACTTCAAAAAAACTTTATCAGTTTACCCAGGAAGACTTAGAAAATAACCGCGTGTTGTACGTACACCATGGAGCAGATTATGGTCGCTTTGTCTTGTTTGTAACAGACGGAAAACATTACACATCTTCACTTTTAGAAGTCAGCGCCTCCGAGCCCTACATCAACGTAGTCAACAACACAGGATTATTGGTACAAAAAGGCAAAGAAAGCATAATAACAGCCACCAACTTTAGCATTTACACGAATATGTATGTTGAAAGTGGTCGTGACATTCTGTATCGCATTTCATCCTTACCGAAACATGGTAAGATTTACGTAAAGAACTTGGTAAAAGAATCCTTTACGCACCAAGATCTAAAGAATGGCCATGTGGCATACAGGCACAATGATGGCAGTCATCTTGTAGATACTTTCAACCTTACGATAAAAATCAGCACAATGACTCTGGACGTCAACATTAAAGTTCGTGTCTTTTTGGAGAGTCACCAGAAACTTCCGACAGTACTGAATCTCGAAAGCCTTGTAGTAGAAGAAGGAAAGCCGGTCAAAATAGGCAAAGATAAGCTACAAGTGAGTACTCCCCAGTTTAGGGAACCTGTCTCTAGACCACCAGCATGATGTCATGGAGTTGGGGTTTAACTTTCTAAAAACATCTGTGTCAAGACCAGGGGTGCCCAATACAGCAATTGCGATCTACTGGTCGATCGCGTGATGCAGCCAGAAGCGTTCATTGCAAGTGCGGTCCACTGTATGAGCGGGGCCTGGGCCGCAGCCCCGCCTAGTTTCTGTGTCAGACAGAAGAACGGGGAGCGCGTCATGCCCCGGAGCTGCTGCTGCTGCTTCTGTCCCTTGTGTCTTGGGGGCGGAGCGGAGTGAAGTCTTCCCTCCGCTGCCGAGACACAAGGCACAGAAGCAGCTCCGGGGCATGACGGGCTCTTCAGGCGGCCGCGGGCAGGAGCCTTCCAGGCTGGGGGTCTGTGCTGCGGGCATCGGCATTACTTGCAGTGGTGTCGGCTCTGTGCTGGGTGTCCGGGCAGTGCCATGTGAGCTCTGAGCCAATCAGAACGTCTGCATCAGAGCAGGCCCCGCCCCTTAGACTTGTTAAGCCCCGCCCAGTCTTGTTAGACTTGTGGGCCCCGCCCACACAGTAGATCATTTTGACTTGGTCAATTTATAAGTAGCTCAACCCCTGTACAAGTGTGAGCACCCCTGGTCAAGACCATCCGTTTCAGAATTATGACAGGTTTAGACAAAGCAACTTTAGAAAGCCAAATCGCATCATGCTGGTTGATTGACCCAAACTTTGGGACAAGTCGCTGTTTTTGCATGGCATATTGGGCCTTGGCTTCAATTTTCAAAAGAAATCCAAAAAATTGGTACAACTTTCCGATAGACACCACACTATGTTATACAACAGACACAGGCAGAAGAGCACTGTCTAGACAAGACCTCCATTGTTCTTCACCTTCCGCAAGACCCTTCAATTGATCTAGCTACAGTGTGTAACGGAAAGTTGCGCCTAATTTGTATTTTGCCCCTGGGGCAATATTTTGTGAAAATGTATCTCTACTACAAGAAGCATATATTAATCTACTTTGAAACTTCTGTAGGGAATAAATGTGAAATATTAGTACACTCTTGCTCCCTCTAGTAAAGTATAGCTGATATAGTGGCAATTCTTAAATTTTTTTGAATTTTTTGACATTTTTTTTTAAAGCCCTGTTCTATGTAAAAGCTCTTACTAGAGCTGTAGTTATAGCCATATTATATATATATATATATATATATATATATATATATATTTTTTTTTTTTATTTCATTTTTGGCTGTGTAACGATTTTCCACAAGCTATGTCGTAGTGTTGATTGCTTGGGTCACAACATACATGATTTTTATTTCAGGTTGTCCATGAAGATAACGCGCCCAATGAGATTGTGTTCAGTGTGGTGGCAGGCCCGTCCTATGGCTACATCCGTAGATTTGAGTCCACTGAAAGTCTTTTTCCTGATGATCCAAAATCCATTACTACATTTACACAGCAAGATGTCAACCGAGGAAACGTTCAGTACGTGCAGACCACTGCTGGCCAAGTACGGGACAACTTTACATTAGACGTGACAAATGGCGTGCGAGAGATGAGTGGGATGACCGTCTCTATCGATATAATCCCTATGCTTATTCCATTGGAGACCCAGAACATTACTATGAAGGAAGGAGCATCCAAAGCCTTGACCCAGGATTATCTGCGTATTCTGAACCAACACTTTCAAGATCTTGATTTTGAGTTTGTTCTTTTGGATGAACCAAAAAATGGTTATGTGGAAAATACAAGGATTCCTGGGATAAAGCTTTCAAGATTTACCAAGAAACAGGTACAAAAAAAAATTTACGTTTTGCTGTTTTAATTTTTTTTTAGCAAAAATTCCAAATTTTTATTTTTTGGAAAAGGACAGGACTGATAGTCAATTTCTTATTTCTAACAGAAATCTGGCCTTTTTGCAGGAAATACATGGCCTTTAACAAGTAGCATAAAGAGAAAACTGCAGCATCATGGCCCGGTGCCGCCCTAACACCTTTTGTAAATGATAATGACACCCCAAATTGTTGTGTTCATGTTGTATTTTTTTTTTTTTGTTTCATTTCCAAGGTGGAACAAGAACTGATTTACTATGTCCACGATGGCAGCGAGACCTTGCAGGATCACTTTACCATCATTGTGAACAGTACAGAACTTTCCAAGCAGAGTCTTCCACACGCCATATTTGTCACCATCTTTCCCGTCAATGATGAATTTCCAGTTATAACTGTTAATAAGATTTTGCGGGTATGTTGTTTATTTTTTCCACAAAAAATAGATTAAAAAAAAATCAAGAGAGAAGAGAAAGCCTTGATATGCTCAGCGATACTTGCAGATTTCCTTTTCACGTGATGTAGACAAACTTATTCCGTTCTCACAGTGTTGTGCTAAGTAAAAGGCAGGGATTTTTCTGGATTTCCTGTCCATATGGAGAAAATTAAAGTCCATCTGACATGGCTGAATAGTAAGCTAGATGTGCTCTTTTTGTCTTGTAGGTGTGGGTTGGCTCAGTGACTCGGGTGACAACCAATGATCTGTCTGCTGAAGATAAAGACTCCTCCCCTGAGGATCTTGTGTACTCCATTACACCGCCAAGCAATGGTCATCTAGCCCTTAGGTCCTATCCTGACAAAAGCATTCTGAATTTTACCCAGCAACATATTAATGATGGTCACTTGGTGTTTGTACACAGCGGTAAGACATGATGATGTTTTTTTGTGTTGTAAAATCATAAATGTCGTAAAGGGACTGTCACATGACTTCATATGCCCTATAAAGGTGGCTTGAGGAATGGGACCTTTTTTATGAGCCAGAATGGAGTAGCCACCATGTAATTCTACATTTACCATATGTTAGCCAGAGGTGTAATTTCCTAATGGAAAAAAAGTGAACGTTGTTATAGGTAAAAATAGTTTTTAAAAAATGCAGTAAAGTTACAGGCCATATTCATCCAGCTAATCTACACCAAGGCACTGGGCACACACTTCTTGGCCAGCTGTAGGTAAGATCTCTGTATCTAAGTATTGTAGATGAAAGGCTAGTTACTCTGATTAAAGATGGACTGAACACAGAGGATAGAGCCAGAAACTCATCTCTGTTCTATATGTAGTGGCCAGACCAAGTTGCTGCAACTCGGCTCATTAAATGGAACCTGTCAGATCAAAATGGTACATTAACCTGCTCACAAGTCCTTATGGACCAAGGACTTAGTGTCCCATAGAGATTTGTAGCAAGGCAGTCAGTGCCTGCATTGAAAAAAAACAAACCTTTATATTTGCCTAGAGATGAGTCCGATTAGTCTTAGCAGACTCTTCTCTGGTGCTCCCGTTGCCTGCGCGGTTCTTCAATGACGCCGGGGACATACATGCACATTTATCCAAAGTTCGGCGCATGCGCACTGAAGCAGAGATGGACTCCTCTTGCTACACTAAAGAATGGCACCAGTGTGAGGAGTACAAGAGCTGGGTAAGTATTAAAAGAGGGCTGTTTGGGACACTAACCCCTCGCGTTATAAGGACCAGTAATATCTCTGGATCTACTGGGGATAGAGGTGGGTATAGTGGATTTAAAACAAAACCAGGATCGTGATTGTCGCCTCAGAGTTAGGGTAAGGTGGAATGTAATTTGGTCATACCCCGAGCCGGAGTTCAAAACTGTCCGGGGGATTAAAGGAAAACTGGACTAGTTTTCTGTTGCATCCAATCCAGTTTACACCTCTCACTTTTCCTTTGAACAAGTTCTTTGGTAGCTTTGCTCAGTCTTTTTACTCCAGTTCTAAGTGTCTAAGTTTTGCCCCTTTCACACCTGCGCTCGGTGCCGAGTTTGTACAATCTGGACGGTTTCCGTCTTCTGCCCCGCGAAACTGGACAGGAGACGGAAACCCGGCGGTCAGTTTTCAAGCCCATCACTTGAATGGGTTTGCAAAGGTGACTGCCCGTGAGTGTCTTGTGCCTGTCCGTGGGGAAACCGTTTTTTTTAACCTGACACAAAGTCGGAAAGGCAGGACTATGTATCCCGTTACAAAAAAAACAGTTTCCCTGCGGACAGGCAGAGGACGCACATGGGTGGTCACTTTGCCAACCCATTCAAGTGAATGGGTTTTAAAACTGACCGCCGGGTTCCTGTCCCCTGTCCAGGTTCGTGGGACAGAAGACAGAAACCGGATGGATTGTACAAACTGGACACAGCCCTTTATTGGATTAGTTTTGGGATTGTATGTTATTACCAATGCATTGTTTTTTGCAGGTGCTATGTCGGGAGGTTTCAACTTTCAGGTTACAGATGGTCTGAACTTTGCACCGAGGCAAATTTTTAGCATCACAGCAAGAACTCTCGTCATCAGCATAGCAACGAATAACGGGTTGGGCGTTTTCCCAGGTAAGAGGTCTGTGATATCCACTGCAAAGGATCAGGAGTGATTATAACTGTTAAAGGGGCTTTCTCAGACGTCTCTGAAGACCTACTTCCTCCAAGGTTTGTAGTTGTGAAACCCAGGCGTTTCTGGCAGGTCACACTTAGAGAATTTTCTCACAATGGATCTCAACGCAAATTGTGGGTTTTGCTGCAGATTCACAGAAGTTTTTTGTTCTCTGTACATTAAAGGGGTGATGTTTATGGTGGAAATGCACAACATGCTCATTTTTTCCATGAAAAATTTGTCTGCTAGTTATGGCCAACATTTTCCAAACCCCAACAGTATATATGGAACTGTAATTTATTGCAGTCTTATAGTGCATAGTCTGTAACCCAAATACACCATGTATGAATATGATCTTACAAAAAATTATAGATATTGGTAAAATTGGAAATTTTTATTTCCAGGAATGCGAAGAACGATTTCTTCAGATATCTTAAAAGCTGTAACCAATGATGAAAACAATTCAAAGAACCGCTCTATAACTTTTGACATCACTACTTCACCCAAGCATGGGAAGATCTTAAAGATTGTTCAAGAAAACATGACTGAGGAGGCCTCCAGCTTTACACAACAGATGGTGGGTAGTTGCTTATTATGCAGGGGTTCAAAGCCCCAACAATGTCTGGAGCCGAGACCCCAAATCTGGCGTTTTCCCTTTTTTTGGACTAGTGCATATGAGCAGAAATCTAGCATTCCCCTGGAGAAGGCTCTCCTGTCAAAGTGATATCTTCCCTGATGAAAAGGAAAACTTCTTACAAGTAGGAGGCTGGGAAAACAAACTAAAACTGTATCTCATAGAATTGACTTTAGTATGACTGCTGCATTTCTGTTGTTAATAAGTCTCAGTGTGTTCTGTGTCTCCCCTGCCTCCTGCTTGTGATGGGTTTCCCGCCTCCTGCTTGTTATGGGTTTCCCGCCTCCTGCTTGTTATGAGTTTCCCCGCCTCCTGCTTGTTATGGGTTTCCCGCCTCCTGATTGTTATGGGTTTCCCGCCTCCTGCTTGTTATGGGTTTCCCGCCTCCTGCTTGTTATGGCTTTTCTGCCTCCTGCTTGTTATGGCTTTCTGCCTCCTCAGTGTTATGGGTTTCCTGCCTCCTGCTTGTTATGGGTTTCCTGCCTCCTGCTTGTTATGGGTTACCCGCCTCCTCCTTGTTATGGGTTTCCTGCCTCCTGCTTGTTATGGGTTTTCTGCCTCCTGCTTGTTATGGCTTTCTGCCTCCTCAGTGTTATGGGTTTCCTGCCTCCTGCTTGTTATGGGTTTCCCGCCTCCTGCTTGTTATGGGTTTCCCGCCTCCTGCTTGTTATGGGTTTCCCGCCTTCTGCTTGTTATGGGTTTTCTGCCTCCTGCTTGTTATGGGTTTCCTGCCTCCTGCTTGTTATGGATTTCCTGCCTCCTGCTGGTTATGGATTTCCTGCCTCCTGCTGGTTATGGGTTTCCTGCCTCCTGCTTGTTATGGGTTTCCTGCCTCCTGCTGGTTATGGTTTTCCTGCCTCCTGCTTGTTATGGTTTTCCTGCCTCCTGCTTGTTATGGGTTTCCCGCCTCCTGCTTGTTATGGGTTTCCCGCCTCCTGCTTGTTATGGTTTTTCTGCCTCCTGCTTGTTATGGGTTTCCTGCCTCCTGCTTGTTATGGATTTCCTGCCTCCTGCTGGTTATGGGTTTCCTGCCTCCTGCTTGTTATGGGTTTCCTGCCTTCTGGTTATGGGTTTCCTGCCTCCTGCTTGTTATGGGTTTCCTGCCTCCTGCTTGTTATGGGTTTCCTGCCTCCTGCTTGCTATGGATTTCCTGCCTCCTGCTTGTTATGGGTTTCCTGCCTCCTGCTTGTTATGGGTTTCCCGCCTCCTGCTTGTTATGGGTTTCCCGCTTCCTGCTTGTTATGGGTTTCCCGCCTCCTGCTTGTTATGGGTTTCTCCTGGCACACGTCAGGGGGAAAGCTACTTTCACGTTTGTCTTTTGGGAACCTGCTTCACAGAAAGGCTTGGTTCCTGCTCATATGCACTTACCCAAAAAGATGTAATGGCCAAAATTTTTGCTGATATCTCAATTGAAGGACCTATGGCATCTATATGTCACTCCTATTTTATCTATTTTATCTTCAGATTGATGAAGGAAAAGTTCTATATGAGCATACTGATACAGAAGCCTTGGTGTGGAGCACGCAGGATTCCTTTATCTTCTCAGTATCTTCTCCTCCAGCTGTTCTGGAAACGCAAGTTTTCCTTATCACGATATCCTACGAGGTCAATGATCCCAGCAGATATACCCGCCTTATTGCCAATACAGGTAAATACAACTTGAAGGCTATGGCTTACACTTTGTATGCTATATTTCTAAAAATGTGTCTTATCTCCCGTTGTAACCAGGTGCCCCTGTTGTGGAAGGAGGAAGGGTACAAATAGACAAGTCAAAGTTAGATGGGTCAAATCTTCTAGCGAGACTGCCAGAATCCCAGCGTTCCTTCTACGAAGTCTGGTTCCAGGTGACCTCTTTACCCAAACATGGTGTGATCGTAGTAGGAGACAGGAACATTACGAAGGAAAAACCAAACTTCTCCCAGTACATCATCAATAAATTTGGTATTACCTATGTACATGATGGAGCAGAGGCGCCCACAGATGACTTTACTTTTGCCACATGGCTAAATTTAAAAAGTAAATCGGCAGTGAAGCCAGACATGGACGTGATAGAAGAAATGTTCAATATTACCGTCATTCCGGTTAATGACCAAGTGCCCGAGCTGAAGACAAAGCGGCCTGGACTGAAAGTGTTGCAAGGACAAATGATGGCCTTGAGTATGGAGAACCTAAATGTTGAAGATCTGGATAACCCTCCAGAAGATATAAAATATTCCATTATTAGCCTGCCAAGCAATGGTTACTTGGCAAAGTCTGACAATCTCAATGCTTCCGTCCAGGCTTTTACCCAGGCAGATATAAACAATGGAGACTTGTGGTTTGTCCAAGATGGAAGTTCAAACTCCGGAGTATTTTATTTTAGCGTGTCCGATGGCAAACACAAACCACTGTATAAAATCTTCAACCTGGATGTGATACCTGTCTCCATTACCCTGGTTAACAAAACCAATCTGATTCTTTTACAAGGACAATCTTTTTTGACCCTCTCGAATACTAATCTAGCGGCAACCACAGATGGAAAGAGTACGGTCCTCAGTTATGAGGTGTCTCAACCTCCTAGATTTGGCATCTTCATGGTTGATGGTAGGCCTGTGACGAAGTTTGACCAAGAGGCTATAGATATGGGAAAAGTATTGTACCATATCGAAAACTTCACCTGGTCCGAAGATAGTTTTGAGATTGTGATCTTCACTTCAGAAACCAACCTTACCGGACATAGCGTAAACATCACAGTGGAACCACTAGTAAATATTAGACCTGATCTGAAAATCCCTACTGGCCTGGCGTACGCTTTAAAAACCATGGATTTGGATGCAACGGAACTGGGAAATCTGACCAACAGTGACCCGGAATATCATATAGTGAATTCACCAGTTTATGGAAAAATACAGAAAAAATTGCTCAAAAAAGATTCATATGAAGATATTGAGATGTTCAAACAAAGTGATATTGAGACAGGACGTATAGTGATGTATGTTGACGCCAACATCACTGACCAGCAAATGTTGAACGATTCCTTTTCCTTCATGCTTAAGGCACATGGGGTTCCACCTGCGTTGGGATATTTCACATATTCTTTTATCCCCTATGATCCATTAGAATCTACCACCACTTCAGGAGGACCTCCAGCCAGCTCCCGTTCTCCTATGTATACCACTCTGGGTTACGACAGAAGGACGACAAATTATTGGCAGAACAAAAACCTTACAGAAATCCCTATAAAGAGATTTGGTAACCGTAATCGTTGGGGCAACCATCAAATTGAGGAAGCCATCCCATCTGCAGATGTAGCACCCACCACTCCTCCGATTAGAGCGTCAACCATTAAACAGTTAACCTTTACTCCAAAAGCCGAACTTAGTCAAACCAACCCTCTTTCTATTATCATCCCTCTGGTAGTTCTTGCCATCCTCCTGCTTGCTATCATCTTCATCGTCTGGTTCCTTCTCTGGAAACGGAAGGCAAAAAAGTCTCCACCGCATGTTAGAAGTCATTCCTATAGCATGGTACCCCAGGTACCCTCCCCATATACAGAGCGAAGTGCCACTGTACCAACGGTGACAGTAACCCCTCTACAAAAATCCAATGACTATTGCTCCGTAAGCCCATTACTGCCATCGAGACATGACCATTTGCGTACAAACTCTGCTCCCTCCTTGGGAGTCGCTACGCAACAGAACTCTTGGCTACAGATGGATCCAGAAATGGTTCAGCATTGTCGGAAGACTAATCCGACCCTAAAGAACAATCAGTATTGGGTGTAAAAGCTGTGCCTTACTCTACGTGTATTACTTAGAAAACATATTTTATAAATATGTATATTTTTGGTATTTACTGAAGTAATCTCCAGTATATTTATGATGTCTTATGTACTATGAAGCAGATATGCCGGAACACTTAGTGATTTCTTAAAGGCTATTGATACCTTTTTTTAATGGAAAAAATACTACCGCCATCCCATTAGGGAGGTCCATGTCTATACTGGGTAAAATATATGCAAATCTATTCTCCAGGGTTTAATTAGGAGAACAGTGCCTCTGTATGCTGCCCTCTAGGGGCAGTTCCCTTAACATCATGTATGACTCAGTTAATAAGCCTACTGACATGATGCGGGGTTTATTGCCAAACTAGTATTTCTATTCATACAGAGGCACTGTTCTCCTAATTCCATCCTGGAGAATAGATTTGCATATTTTTTACCCAGAATCCCTAGCGGAGCAGGAATGACTTGTAAGTCTCCGTACGCCTATGTAGGCACACACCCTCCCTAATGTGTATGATTCCCCTGATCCATATCTATACTCTGATACAATGCAGTCTGTTTGATCTGCCCTGGCTGACGACATGGGTGCTCTTCTGCCTCACCACACTCTAAACCTCCCTACTTGCGTCTATCATTGATATCTGCTCGTCTTTGCCCGTTCCTCTATGTGTGGGAGCAAAGGTGTCCATAGCCTTTAAGTCATTGTACCTACCTCCCTTGTATTTTATTTGCAGACTACTGATAGGAAAAAATCCACAAAAATGTAAGAGGTTCTCCACTTAAAGGGATTCTATCATTAAAATCACATTTGTTTCTCGATCACTCATAGGAATAGCTTTATTAAAAGCTATTTCTCTCCTACCTTTAGATGTCTTCTTTGCGCTGCCGTTCCGTAGAAATCCCGGTTTTCGTATGTATGCAAATGAGTTCTTTTGCAGCACTGGGGGTGGGCCCCAGCGCTCAAACAGCACTGGGGGCGTCCCCAATGCTGCAAGAGAAATTTCCAGGGCTGCTTCCATCTTCTTCAGGAATGGTCTCTCTGCGCGTTTTCTTCCAGAGCTGGATTCAGACTTCTAGGCCTCGAGCAGAGCAGACTGCACACGCCTGCAGCCACAAGCAAAATGGCCGCTTACACAAGGACAATAATAGAATCCCTTTAATTTTTTTTTTTTAAATAAAGAAAATGTCTGTTTCATAGCACAGGCTGAATAAGGGGGATTGCACGGCTTGATGCTTCCCCCTTCTCTGTTGCTCACTGTCCGTCCACCCCTTAATACAGTGTAGTTTCTTGATCCTGTATTCTGTATCTTGTTTGGCACTGTACCGGTAACCTAGTTGGTATAAGTCCACCAATGCATTGCCCGGACATGCCATGGTGGACTCCCATTGTCATGTGATGTTATATCTCAGTGGTCGTGATGTCACTACCCAGAGGACCACTGCACTGTGTAAGGGGTAATTTTTTTTTAAGGTTTTAAATATTTTTATACTTTTTGCTGTGATTTGCATCTCATTATCCACTCTTTACATGTTCCATTACACCTTTTGTGGCCTTTTTCTTGAATCCATAGGGCAGGTGAAGAAAACATGATGATAGTTTCTAAGAAAAGTGCCCATTTCTTTACTTGCCTCCTTCTGTTATGTCGTCCATGGAGAGGAAGAGGCGAGCTCCTCAAACTGAGAGACCTCTGTGCTATAGAGAGACGGTTCTCTTTCACAACACAGAAGGGTTGTCAGGAATGACTATCTAGCCTTCTCCCGACTCATTTAATGCTGTAAACTGCTTCATATCTTTCTGTCCTCTTCTTCTTTCCTCTCTCCGTAGGCCTCATTGTAAACTGACACTTCTTGTGTATGGAGTACAGACTGAAATTACTCACATAAGAAGTAAAGATTGGAGTAATAATTACAGACGCGGGCACTTTTCTTTAGTGAAGTATATTGTAATGTCACTGGAACTATTGATTTATGAAAAAAAATAAGTGTGCCTATGCCTTAAATTTCTATATTGACTGCTGTATTTTTGTTGATTTATTCTTGAAATTTTATATATTTGTGCTATTTTATATTTATGTATAGAAATATGTATTTATTCAGTATTAGTCTGAAAATGACCCTTGTGGTTTGACGGGCGCATCAATCTTTTTATCTCTCAGGCAATGAATTATAATATATACATTATGTGACTTTCTTTGTATTGGCGATCTATCCTGCTTTTCCTTCGGAGCTAACAAGGCATAGATTAGATATTATTTTAAAGGGGTTGGCCTATTCTCAGAATAGTCATCAATATCAGATTCGTGTGGGTCCAACACTCAGCACCCCCACTGATCAGCTTCTGTGTCCACTGGACTTGCACTGTGTATGCAATCGGAGCTGAGCAGCATCACCCCGGCCTAGCTGCTCTATCTACAGAGCTTTTCTCCTTCCAACTGTACACTGAATAGATCCTGTGACAGCTGATCGTGGAGGTGCCGGGTGTCTGACTGCCGCCATTTGAGAATGAAGCGCATTGTGTGTCCCTAGAATAATATAAGTGTCAGCCTGCCGATTTTTGTCATCATTTACGCCAATGATGGTAAATCTGCCCACACTATGCTCCCTTCTACGAGAGTGGTGAGGATGATGCAAATTTTTTTTGCAGAAAAAAAGTGTTATATGGGAATGATCCGTCGCAACCAATGAGCTTCAGGCCTCATGCACATGACTGTGTATTTTTACGGTCTGGTATATGGGGCTGTGAGCAAAACTTGGACAGGTTCTATTCCTGTCCGATGTTGTGTCCATGACGCGGAAGCAGAGCTGGTGCATGGTGAGTGCCTCCTAGGCCGTTGATTCATGGCTGGCGAAACACAGTTGTGTGCATGCCCTCTCTAGTTATTTTAATATAACATTATGGGAAGTGTTTCAAGACTCATTTCCAGGTGACATTGAGGGACTCACACACTGCATAATGGACTACATTAATTTCTGTGCGGACAGCAGGGCATCAACTGGAAAGGTGAGGTGTTTCTCCAAAAACAAACCATGGATCAACTCTGAGATTAAAGCTCTTCTCAAGCAGAAAAAGAGAATCTTTAGATCTGGTGACAAAAATGGCCTGGATGAGGTGCAAAAACAGTTGGGACAACTGATCAGAAAGCGGAAAGCCAACTACAGGCAGAAGATGGAACTACAGATGGGGGAAGGTAGAGTCTCAAAGGTGTAGGATAGCCTTAAGGTAATAGCTGGACATAAACAAAAGGCTGGTCACCAGATAGAAGGTGACAGGAAGTGGCTTAAAGGGGCGCTATCAGCAAAATTATGCTAATAGATACCCACATATGTGTGAATAGCCTTTCTAAAGGCTATTCACGCATATGTGGGGCTCTATTAGCATAATTTTGCTTATAGAGCCCCTTTAATGAGCTTAATCTATTCTTCAATAGATTTGACTCCAAGCCAACTCTCTCTTCACCAGCATGTCAGCCAACCCCCCTCCCCTCACACACCAAGACCCAACCCCCACCGACCTGCAGTCAACTGCAATCTGACTATCTGATCCTCAAGGAGTCTCAAGTGTGTAGGGAAATCAAGAGGATTAAAGTAGACAAGGCCGGAGGACCTGATGGGATAAGCGCAAGAGTTCTTAAAATGTGCGGAGACCAGCTGTGCAATGTTATTACGCACATGTACAATATGAGTCTAAAGCCAGGAGTGGTACCTCAACTGTGGAAAACATCTTGTGTGGTACCAGTCCCAAAGAAACCCAACCCGATGGTCTACAATGACTACCGACCTATAGCACTGACATCCCACCTGATGAAGGTCCTAGAGAGACTGGTCCTGACACACCTACGTCCCCTAGTGAGCTCCGCTCTGGACCCCCTCCAGTTTGCCTATCAACCAGGCATTGGGGTAGATGACGCCATCATCCACCTTCTTCATAGAGCTCTCTCTCACCTGGAGAAACCCGGGAACACTGTGAGAATAATGTTCTTTGATTTCTCCAGTGCGTTCAACACCATTCAGCCAGGGCTACTGAGGGAGAAGCTGAACCTTGGTGGAGTGGACCATCACCTGTCCAACTGGATCCTAGACTACCTGACTGACCGCCCTCGGTATGTGAGAGCCCAGGACTGTGTGTCTGACACTGTGATCTGTAGTACGGGGGCACCACAAGGTCCAGTTCTTGCCCCATTTCTCTTCACACTGTACACTGCTGACTTTAGGCACAACTCCTCCAGCTGTTACTTACAGAAGTACTCCGATGACTCTGCTATAGTCGGCCTTATCACTGATGGCGACGATAGGGAATACAGAGACTTAAACCGGGATTTTGTTGAATAGTGCCAGCAGAACCAGCTCAGGATTAATGCTGGGAAGACCAAGTAGATGGTGGTGGACTTTAGTAAACGAAGAGGTGCTCCGACCCCGGTGGAGATCCAAGGGACATGTATTGAGATAGTCAGGGCCTATAAGTATCTGGGTGGGCTCCTCAATAATAAGCTGGACTGGGCTAATCACCTGGAGGTGCTGCACAGAAAGGGCCACAGCAGACTCTACCTGCTCAGGAGGCTGAGGGACACTTCTTAGAGCCTTTTTCAACTCTGTGGTTGCGTCAGCCATCTTTTTCGGTGTGACCTGCTGGGGGAGCAGTATATACTATTTCATGCTTGTTATGGCGCCCCCTGGTGTTCTCAAAACATTCACCTATTTATGGCTCCTGTTATGAACAGAAGCTAATGATGCACATTAGAGATGAGCGAGTACTATTCGAAACGGCAGTTTCGAATAGCACGCACCCATAGCAATAAATGGAGCCAGCCAGCACGCAGATGGGGCCGTCGTCCTGCTGCTTAACCCTCTGCATGCCAGCTGCGTCCATTCATGCTGTGAGAGAGTGAAGGGTGTGGTCTGGGAAGACAGGTATGTCCCAGCCAGGCAGCTAAAGGGTGTATGGTAAAGATTCACACCAGGGAGGTCGGATGACTAATCAGGCCCTAATAACAGTCTGAGTGTGAAGACTAGCAGGGTGGCACCACACCGACAGGGCTGATCTCTCCTTACCAAATCTACAGAGCAGGTACTGTGCCACCTGTTGTTACCAAGGTGGCAGACTGGTAGCCAGTCTCCTGTATAGTCAGGGAAAAGATTCCTTACGTTTAAGTTAGTTTCTCAGCTGAGAAGGATTTTGTTTTGTTTATCCTGTGACTTTGCAAAAGCAGTGTATGCGTTACATGTGACTAAAGCCTGAACTTGTGTGCAATCCAGTGTCTGTGTCCCTGTTTCCTGCACTGCTACAAGCATCTACCTGAGCGATTCCCCACAGTGCGTACTATACTGCCGTTTCGAATAGTACTCGCTCATCTCTAATGCTCATGTGAACCATCTGATATTATTTTCTATCTGCGTCTAATATCTACCTGTTACAAATCAGTCTAACAAAACATTGATTCCTCGAGGCAGGACTGTGGCTCAGTGGTTAGCACTGCAGCCTTGCAGCGCTGGAGTCCTGAGCTCAAATCCTGCTAAGGACAACATCTGCAATGAGTTTGTATGTTCTTCCCATGTATGTGTGGATTTCCTCCCATAATCCAAAGACCTACTGATAGGGAAAAAATGTGCATTGTGTGCCCTATGTGGGGCTCAGAATCTACAAAAAAAAAAAAAGGACTCCAATGGTTACTCAGCAGTTGAGGAATTGATACAGAACTTATTAAAAATTGTATACAGAACATAATTTTCCTATTGAGTCTTCACCTGCCAGAACTTGATGATACCTTAACTTCTCCAGAGGTCGCCATCCTGGACACGTAACGTTCATTTGTCTCCAAAACAACGCGTAATATTAAAACTAGAACAAAAGGAGTCATTCGTGTTGCAAGAAACAGTGTTAACTGCAACTGGGGTATCGTAATTTCCATAGGACTAACCTATAACATGATGATCTTTCATCCATCATGTGGCACGATTGGCTTCTGACACTGCCACATGTCATCTGTACGCATGGACTGGCTAAGTACAATATATGATATTCATTTTACTTTGGCCCATTTTCATTGTCAATGCCAACAGTGAACACTAGGGGGCCCCCTTGTTCAATTCTTAAGTCCTTGGTTAAAACTACCTGAGATTTTAAGAAATCAGTGAAGATGATGATGAAAAAACTTGTGATGTCTGAATCACGCACTTCGTCTGCCATAACCGATGAGCTCAGCATGAATTGGCTCCGCTGCGAGGAAAGGAAGTTCACGAGAAGTTCTCACATGATACAGCGCCTCTGCTCTGTTATATAGCACACTGGAAATCTGGTAATCCGGCAAACGTTCCCAGAACAGAAGGATAATTGTACAAGAAGATGACTATAAAATGGGTTAATATCCGTTGCTGTCATCTATCATAGGAGTACAGCAACGGACATTAACTTTAGCAGAGTAAGGCTCTATTTAGATCACAATTTTAACCATTGCTTATATAGACATCAATAAAGGACACAAAAATGGATTTTATACTTTTGTGTCCGTCAAAAAAAAAAAAAAACTGTTTTGGTTTTTTTACATTGATGTCTATGGAAATGGATGACTATTCCTTAATCAGTTGTCAAAATGTATTATCTGAATAGAGCCAAACACACACTGTGATAGAGACTCCAACACAAATGGGACCCCAGCCTTAACATAAGGCAACGTGAACAGATTGACACGTCGCCTTTAGCGAATGTATATATAGATTTGACCTTACAGCCATTCCCTTATATACCTATGTTATTGGGATTGAATTTCCACCTTTATGGATAGGAGAAATTTGGTGATAGGGCAGGAGGAGAACTTGGGGACAACAAATCGCCATTTTTCTGATGACCTCTGTAAGGAATAACTTCTCCCTGTGATATGTGAACAGGGCTTTAAGGGCATGCTTCCAGGTCCAATGCAATACAGTATGCTTCTCCCATTGAGTTCTACTAAATCTCGCTTGTGCAATGCAGAAAACATAAGTATGGACTGTGATGTACAGGAATACAGAAAAATATTAAAGGGGTTGTCCCATCACAAGGATCCTATCTATACTGCTTGTTAATGTGAATGTTAGACTTTTCCTAAATACACTGCTTCAGCAAAACTGCTTTGTTTGGCCACTATATTACTTTATTCATTTTTTGTGGCCACAGCCCTGACCTAGCTGCTCCTGAGTCAAATGATGTATCTGCTGCTCTCAGGGGACGGAGGAGGGGATAAGTGCACGGGAGCGAGGGGGGGGTAGTTTACCCTTTGGGGGGGAAAGGGCCGCCAATACAGGGTTAGACGCCGGCACAGGTAAAGCCAGCAACATGGCTATGCTTCTGTCCTGCATGAAGCCAGCAGCGGCAGAAGCGATGCTGCTATTCGGGGGGGGGGGGGGGGGAGCAGAATAACAGCATCGCTTCTGCCGCTGCTGTCTTCATGCAGGGCAGAAGCATAGCGATGTTGCTGGCTTCACCTGTGCCGGCATCTAACTCCCCGGCATTCGCTGTAATAGGCGGATGCTGGGGACTGTTAGACGCCGGCACAGGCACATCGCTATGCTTCTGCCCTGCATGAAGCCAGCAGCAGCAGAAGCGATGCTGTTCTGCTCCGGGGTCACATATGCAAAGCCAAGCAGCAAGATGCCGCCGGCCCTGCGTGCACGCTCATACACCAGTCTAGCCTTCACAATGCTAATACAGACCCGCAGGGTGCCGGGTCTGTATTCACATTGTGAAGGGTAGACTGGTGTATGAGCGCGCACGCAGAACCGGCGGCATCTCGCCGCTTGGCTTTGCATATGTGACCCCGCCCACCAATGACGAAACAAAGCCGGAAGACAGAAGATTTTAGAGGAACCAAGACGGGTGAGTATGCGACGTGGGAGTACCCCTTTAATACATTAATCAGAATTAAAGGAGGAACCCAGTTTTCAATTACAAAGATTTATACCCCACCTCAAAAAGGGGGACGGCTGCCCTGTCAAAGAAGCATCTGAACTAGATGTGGCAGCATGTCTGAATATGAGCCAGGGCCCATCATTACAAAAACTGATGGTCACAGCTTTGGATCCTGTTATTAGGTGATGGTCGTCTGAGATTATTTCCAAACATTGAACTAAAAGTACTATAATTTACATGTTTTTTCAAATGTTTTTTTTTAATCCTTTTTATTTCACAAACTGCTTGTCTATATCACCTTTCTTTGTCTTTTTTTATATAAGCACTGAACCTTTTGGTACGTAAGCTTTCAATCTAATGGTGGTCCGAGTATCCGAGTATGCTCTACAGATTTATTGCCTTAAAGTGTGTTTGCTGTCTGTTACAGCGATATGTGCATATGTGAGTGGGGTTCCTACGATCCCAAAATCAGTCGGTGGTGGCAGCGTGAATGAAGGGTCAGCGTCGGTGGAGTGGAGTGGAGTAGAGTGAATTAACCCTTGACAGTCCCACCCACGTCATATGCTAGCAGTTCATACGTGACAATATTATGTTGGGTAGGTGTTGCAGTAGTCGACGTCTTTGCAATTTTATGGTCAGGAACATTTTTCTGAAATTGTTCCACAATTTTTAGATACAGATTTTCACGGATTAGTGAACACCTATGGTTCTGAGAGACTCTTTGCCTCTAACATAATGTTTATTTACAGTTAGGTGACTGTGGTTTTCGTTAGTGCCACTTTTCCAGCCTTTTATTTACCCTGTCCCAACTTTTTTTTAGATTTGTTGCTGCTCTCAATTTCTAAATGGAATGAAGATATGTTTAACTTTCACCTTCTGATATATATATTCTACTGTGTAACTTTCACCTTCTGATATGTGTTCTATGTTCTATTCTGTAACTTTCACCTTCTGATGTGTGTTCTATATTCTATTGTGTAACTTTCACCTCTTGATATGTGATCTATATTCTATTGTGTAACTTTCACCTTCTGATATGTGATCTATGTACTATTGTGTAACTTTCACCTTCTGTGTTCTATTTTACTTAAAATGTGGTTCTATGAGATCTCCAAATCATTGTATTCATCTTTTCTTTACATTGTACACAACCTCCAGACTTTTTTGGAATTGGGGTTGTAATATTGGAAAGTTGTACCTGCAGGACTTTTTCTTATAGACTTCAATGCCGGTGTGTACATGTCCCATAGAACGTACCATTCAGGAGGTATTATTTATTGTACTGTGAAGAAGGGGAACTACAATACTCCAGTTTTTTCTTCTGCCTTCTATGAATCGGTTCTTTGTATGCAGAATAAAACATAATTACAGGAAGAATTCCGTTCTGTCTTGTTGTGGTACTGGAAGAAAAATGTCTCTCTATGTACATTCTTGGTTAAGAATTGACCTCAAAGTTCCTCCTGGAAATAAAAATTTGAATTTATTCCATTAAAAAAAAAAAAGCTACTACTAACATGGTGTTAACCAGTAACTTATGCTCCATTTAATAGTGCATTAACCCATTCTGCCAGCAAAATAGCTGTAGTATGGAGTGGGGATTCAGGAAATACATTACCTCTATTGTCAAACCCTTGTGTTTTATTTTCTTTGTCTTAATTCTGTGCCGATCTATCAGAAGTTGAAGATGAACTTCCTTGCATTTGTCCCAAAGACAATGCTTTCTGGCCCGTGCCATGGATAGTGAATCCCATGACCAAAGAAGTCAATGGAAAGGTTGCTGCACATTTGAACCATTTGGCACAGTCATTTCCACCGAAGTCTATGGAGTTACATAAAGTGCCCATAGCCCTGCTTGTATGACTTTTTCTGTTATTCCTATAGACTTTGTCTCACCATCCGATTTCTATAGGGACAGTAACAATCTCAATCACTCAGCACTTCCCGATTTCCCTATAGGTGTGGCATGCACAGCAAGCGCTCATGTTTATGATCAGAAGACCCTTATAAATTTGTTGACACTAGCAAAAAATGTGAAAGTAGCTGAGTGGACAGGAAGTGTTGTCATGGGACAATATCATGTGGTGTTTATTGCAAAGACTAAAAATTAGGTCTGTACGTTGTGAAGATGAATGAATCCTCTATATTTTAGAGGTTCTCAACCTTTCTAAGGCCGTGACCCCGCCATACAGTTCCTCATGTTGTGGTGACCCCAAACCAAAAAATAATATTGGTGGCTACTTCATAACTGTAATTTTGCTACAGTTATGATTCGGAATGTAAATACCTGATATGCATTATGTATTCTCATTGCTCCTCAGTCCCCTCCCCCCACACTGTATTATATGCTCCTCAGTACAACAAACACACACAAACACATACAATCACACACTCTATTATACTTACCCATGAAGAGCGTCCTTCTCCTTCAGACTGCAAGCGCGATGACGTCATTGCTCCTTTGTCGGGGCAGAAGTTACTCTCTTCAGTCAGTGTAGGCCGCGCGACTGCATTTTGCACATACAACTGAAAGCAGCGATCCGCTCACTATCGGGGAATCGGATTCCCCGTTAGTGAGCGATCCAGGCGATTGCGCGTGGACCACATGCAACGGGCTGGATAAATGTCCTCGGCGGGCCGCATGTGGCCCGCGGATCGTATTTTGAGGACCCCTGGGCTAAAGCCATTGCAAATAAAGCACCAGTGTGAACAGAACCGTATACGTTGCACCTCAGCTCAGATACTGCATAGATAGCATCTCTGATCTTCGTTATGTTAGAGTCTGCACAGGATCCTAACATATGGAGCCGATGTCTTGGGAATGCACACACTGCCCTGGTATTCGCAGATCATTCTTTTTTTCTTTCAGTAAGGAATTTCTTTTTATGTTGCCGACCAGTCTTCGGGATAATGTGGCATCAATCTACTCCATGCACATGCGGCCCAGCCCATAGCTGCTCAGTGTAGTGTCATCATGTTACATGCGTGTCTGGGGTTCTATTCTCTACCTGTCCCTTACACTGCATCTGCTATTGGTTTACTACTTTTCAGGACAAAAAAAAAATCAAACCTCAGCATTCCCTGAGATTCCAGCATTTAGTTGAGTCCAAGGGTGTCGCCTTCCATTGTGATGACATCATCAAGCAATGACTTTGGCTTCCTCTATATTTTCTTTACAGTGTCACCATCCTCTATTGAGTCTGCAGCATGGGCCATCCCAGCCCCCAAGTACAGCTGCTATGCTATCTGGGTGCCAGCGCTCACGCTACAAAGTGCACATATAGTGACATCATCCCCTGCCACACCCCTATCTGTGATATCATTGTCATCCTTTGTGGGGCCCTAAACTAAGTCATCAAATCCATACCTCCGAAAATTCAAAGGACAGCAAGAACAGAATGTGTGGCGTGCTGTGTGCCATGGCAAATTTTGCTCTACCCACTTCTATTTTCTTTTTGCTCTTAGGGCCCCTTCACACGCCGTAAGCGCTCGGCTCATTCTGAGCCGTACACACGAGCGCTTCTAAACACTTCCCATTCACTTCAATGGGAGCGCGCGTAAAGCCGGCTTTATGAGCACTCCCATTGAAGTGAATGGGAAGTGTTTAGAAGCGCTCGCGTGTACGGCTTGGAATGAGCCGAGCGCTTACGCCGTGTGAAGGGGCCCTAGTCTTCCTAACATTGAATGGCGATAGATTATAATGTTCCCCTCCAATTGCCCCACAGTATGAAGTCCCTCACCTCGTGCCCCAGTAGAAGGACATTAAAATGGGGCAGCTGGAGGGGGACATTAAACTGGAGGCAACATCCTCCTCCAGCTACCCCCACTGTTTAATTTCCTCCTCTAGTTGCGCCTAATTTAATATCACCTTCCATTTGCCCCCCCCCCCCCAGTTTAATATTACCCTCCATCTGCCCTCCCAGTTTAATGTCCCTTATCTCTCTACTTAAGTCTCAGATTCTGGTCCTATCTGTCATCTACAGTCTTTACTTTTCTTAAGAACGTCTCTCATGGAGTCATGAATTAGAAGGAGTCTCCTGAGAATCCTGGCCCTGGGTAATGTAAAGCTGTTTGACCATTCGCACATGGAACAGAGTGACTTTATACGGGAAGCATGCTGGTATTTTGGGAAAGAATTTCGAGCTTTCCAAACAGCGTTCCTGCCCAGCACAGCGAGCGTCAGAGACGCGGCCATGTCATGTGAACACAAGCCAGCAGTCACAGTGTTATTCACATTATACCTCTGATATTTGCTGTACTGACCATCAGGATGTGGCAGACTCTACATAGGAGAGATTATCCGAATATAACCCCACGAGCTCCAAATGGGGAGTAGTAAAGGACAGTAATATACACACCTTACCACTGGCACCCCATAGTGTCTGCTGAACCTCATCATGGGGATGACTTGTCGATCACAATACGTGACTGTTATATAATGGTTGGCCAGGACTGTGACATCTATATGGACAGCACGTCATTGTTACGACCAACATGGACTGTCAAGGTTCATTGTTGTGGGCGACATGTAAGGAAGTGACGCAGCACTGCGATTTACTACGTGTGGCCTTCACCTGAGAAAGTTTATCATCTGCTGTCCATTTCCATTCACTGACTGCAAGCAGCTCATAGGTTTTACTTGCACATGATCAAAAGGACTAAAAAATCATGGATGTATTCTTCCTGTTAGGGTAAGTTCAAATGGGGTTTTTTGGGCTGAATTTTGACTCAGAATCCACATCAAAATCCAGCTTAAAAAATGTCTCCCATTGAATTCAAGGGGTTCCTATTACAGTGAGCGGTTTATTCCCGCCCGTGGAAAAAAGAAGCGACATGCCCTTTCTTGAAGCGGAATCCATGGCTGAATCAGTTGCGGACGTCCACGGCGCGACATTCCCTCCCGACTAGGCCTATTCATTTGGGCCTAATCCAGAGCGGAATGCCATAACTGGATTCACGTGCCCTGTATGCATTGCACTGGCATCCAGTTGCAGCTAGCCGTTTTTTGGACCGGATTCTGAGGAGGCCTCCGCCTCAAAATCCGGTCCAAAAAACCCCGCCTGAACCCAGCTTTACAGCGCCACACCTATCCATGGACTGTGCCTTTTATTGCACCTTAGCGCCAATAATGTATATGAGGCTTAGTTGCAATACCACACACGAACTGTAGATAAGTGTGGCGCTGTCTGTAGTAGAATGCAGCCATGTTATTCTAAGGGGGTGTAGTCATACCTCCCAACTTTTGAAGAACCGAAAGAGGGACAAAATGTGCGGCGCGCGTAGCGCGCCGCTGTAAATTTAGACCCGCCCACTTTTGTGTTGACTCCGCCCACTCGTTAATTTTTCATGTGCCCGCACACAGTATATTCCTCCTACAGTCACCCGTAAATTATATGTCCCCCTTCTATCTCTCCCCCAGTTTCATATACACCCTTCATCTGCCCCCAGTTTCATGTCCCTCTTCCAGCTCTGCCCCCAGATTCATGTCCTCTCCATCTCTGCCCCAGATTCATGTCCCCCATCTCTGCCCCCAGATTCTTGTCCTCCATCTCTGCCCCCAGATTCATGTCCCCACATCTCTGCCCCCAGATTCATGTCCCCACATCTCTGCCCCCAGATTCATGTCCCACATCTCTGCCCCCAGATTCATGTCCCTCCATCTCTGCCCCCAGATTCATGTCCTCTCCATCTCTGCCCCCAGATTCATGTCCCCCATCTCTGCCTCCAGATTCATGTCCCCCATCTCTGCCCTCAGATTCATGTCCTCTCCATCTCTGCCCCCAGATTCATGTACCCCATCTCTGCCCCCAGTTTCATGTCCACTCCAACTCTGCCCCCAGATTCATGTCCCTCCATCTCTGCCCCCAGATTCATGTCCCCACATCTCTGCCCCCAGATTCATGTCCCTCCATCTCTGCCCCCAAATTCATGTCCTCTCCATCTCTGCCCCCAGATTCATGTCCCTCCATCTCTGCCCCCAAATTCATGTCCTCTCCATCTCTGCCCCCAGATTCATGTCCCCACATCTCTGCCCCCAGATTCATGTCCCACATCTCTGCCCCCAGATTCATGTCCCTCCATCTCTGCCCCCAGATTCATGTCCTCTCCATCTCTGCCCCCAGATTCATGTCCCCCATCTCTGCCCCCAGATTCATGTCCCCCATCTCTGCCCTCAGATTCATGTCCTCTCCATCTCTGCCCCCAGATTCATGTCCCCACATCTCTGCCCCCAGATTCATGTCCCTCCATCTCTGCCCCCAAATTCATGTCCTCTCCATCTCTGCCCCCAGATTCATGTCCCACATCTCTGCCCCCAGATTCATGTCCTCTCCATCTCTGTCCCCAGATTCATGTCCTCTCCATCTCTGCCCCCAGTGTCATGCCGTCCTCTCCTTCATCTGCCCCCAGATTCACGTTCCACCTCCACATTAAACTTACCTTCTCCTCCGCTCCCTCGCCGCTCTCTGCCCGCCTCTCTCCCTAACACATGCGGCTGAAGCTGCTCGCGTGCTCGCTTCGCCGCTGCATCTCTCTCTCGCTGACACATGCGGCTGAAGCGAGGAGCTGACCTGTGTCAGCTCCTCGCTTCGCTGCTGCCGCCGGCTCCTGGCTTGTACATCGCGTCTACAAACCAGGAGCCGGCGGCAGCAGCGAAGCACTGACACAGGTCAGCTCCTCGCTTCAGCCGCATGTGTCAGCGAGAGAGAGAGACGCAGCGGCGAAGCGAGCACGCGAGCAGCTTCAGCCGCATGTGTTAGGGAGAGAGGCGGGCAGCGGCGAAGCGAGGAGCTGACCTGTGTCAGCTCCTTCCTTCAGCCGCATATGTGTTCAACTCAGATCTGCGTCCTCTGGACGCAGATCTGAGTTGAAATCGGGACATACCTCCCTCCAACCGGGACCGCGGGACATGTCACCCAAATCGGGACTGTCCTGCGGAAATCGGGACGGTTGGGAGGTATGGGTGTAGTCACATATAGGAATTTGAAGTGGATTAAGTGGATTCCGTCCCCAAATCAGCATCAGATTCTGCCCAGATTCTCCTATTTTTTGCAGCGTCCTGCTCGATTTTGTCGCAGATCCCACAGCTGATACAGCTTTGGAGTCTGCGACTCAAGACTACCCACTGACTAGGTCCGTTCATATGGGCAGGGAACTGGTGGCCGAAAAATAAAATTCCTCTTCATTTTCTGCCATGTGAACAGCCGCTAATCCTTGCAGTTGGATTGTCCTGTACTATCATATTGAGCTTTACTTCCTCTTCTCCAGCCAGAGACATCACATCCATTGGTTCTATAGCCATGCTACAGCTCAATCCAAGTGAACAGGTCTGAGCTGCAATACCATACACAACCACAATGCAATGAGTGGCACTATGCTTAGTAAATAGCGAAGAGGCCACAGCAATCGATATAGTCCTGACAACCCCTTTTTATGGGGTTATTCACTATGTTGGATATTTGGGTCTATAAATTTCTTGGAAAATATGGAAGTAGATGGAGGAAAAACAACTAAGGATTTAGGCCTCGTTCACACAGCCATCTTATGACTTTCATTTTATGGAGGCGTTGTCCCCCAAACTTACTGCTTAATATGGCTGTGCTGTGAGCAAGGCACCTTACAGTATAGTCAGTCCTGATTCCTGGGTACGTCTGTACAATGGGTTAATATATGACTGAGCTGTGGGACGGTCTCGGCGTTGGACTACTCGCTGCGCGAAGACGGCGCCCTTAATGTTGATGTGGCAGCGAGAGTTAACATATGCTCTGCATTGCACTTCTCATGATTCAGCTTTTTTTTTTTTTCTTTTTGGAAGGTGATGTCATAAATTTTCCCCCATTTAGCACGCAGCCCGGAGCAGTGTCATATTCCATATACAGAGAGAGTGGAATCGTACGGCGGCAGCGAACCATCCGGAGAGAATTAGAGCGCTGAAATGAATCTCCTCCTGCTTCAGGAATACTCAAGAACGTGATATGTATAAAGACGCCCTCAGAAATGACTTACATAGAGGCTTAAGAGCCGAGCAAGTCTGAATACTGATACTAGGGTACAAGGAGCAAGGCCTAGATCTCAAAAAATTAGAGGCCCCTCCATCTAAGCAGGATATTTCATAGTCCCCCTTCATGTTTGGCACTGTATGGTGCTGTTATTTGGGTACTTTAGAGTATAAGAATAAGAATAGAAAATCTTGCTCTAGCGCCACTTTTAGGAAGGTAGCTCCCTATAAATCAATGCCTGGTTTTCTGGAAACCTAGTGACATGATCTGGGATTATAGTGCACTAATAAGGGTCTGTAACACCTTCCCCCCTCCTTGGTCTTTCTTCTATTTTGTATTTGTATTTTGTATTTATTTACCTATTGTATATATAAGTGACAACGCACAGTTCATAATCAAGCAAATTGTAGAATTGGAACGTGGAGAAAATAAAAAAAAATTCAATGTCTTACACATGGGTTCCTAATCATACGCTGCCCCTCAGGCCCTGCGCTTAGACATAACATGGTGTAATAGTTTTGCCTGGAGCGTTCCTGTAAAGAAGAGGATGTACTTGTAGTGTAAGTTGCTCTTATCCTCCTGCATTGGTGTCCTCTCTTTAACAGAAGCTCTATAGGTAGGGCCAGACTGGCTCTACAGAGGATCTGACACAATACTAAACCTGTGTAGACAAGAGATCCTTTAGGGTCAAGCATAAGACTACTTCATTTGGTGCTGCCTTTGGGGTACTAGTCTATTTCTTAAAGAAAACCTTTCAAAACCTTCACCATCTCTAACTCTTTCCATCCTTTAAAAAGTGCTGCCCAAATGATTCACAGTTGGAATTTTTTCTCTAGCCCCCACCATTCCTGAGCAATTACTTCTATTATTTTCAACACATTTATGCTTTCTATTGGGTGGTCCTAGGATGAAGCAGAGGGACACATCGCCCCCCCCCCCCACACACACACACACACACACACCACCACCACCTGACAACAGAGAGCATAACTGTAATTGCTCAGGAGTGGTGGGGGCTAGAGAAAAATTTTGGACTGTGCTGTAAGAGGTACAAATTCATGGGTGCAAAGAGTTGGAGTTAGTGAAGGTGGTGAAAGGTCCTCTTTAAGGGATGATTCACATATAAGATAATCCTTTAATAGTCCCACAGTGGGGAAATTTCAGTATTTTACAGCAGCATAGTAATACAGGTACAGGATAATACACAGTAATATATTACAGACGTAGCACACATATGCTGAGAAGAGAAGATATACTAGGAGTCCTTAGCAGCTAAGGAACAAAAGAAGAAAGAAGGAAGACGCCATAATCATAATCATTAGTTCTCTGTGCGGAGTGATCTTCGCTTGGTTTGATGTAGATTATACAGCCTGGTCGCGGTTGGAAGGAAGGACCTGGGATAGTGCTCCTTCTCACACTTGGGGTGAAGCAGACGGTCACATATATCTTATCAAACCACATCATATGTCCTATGTCTACATGATTACAAGGCAATTAAAGGGGTTGTCCTGTTATGGACCCTTATCCCCTATAAGTGTCCTATCAACGGGGGCCCAATCACTAAAGCCCCCCTAAAGCACAGCAAGTTCTCCTAAAGTGCCAGTGTTCTTGACTATTTCCTCTTCTATCTATCTGCAGGGCTGGGGTGATATTCAGATTCTGGTGACACTAACCTATCTATCTGCAGGGCCGGGGTGATATGCTGGGTTCTGGTGACACTAACCCAGGGGTCCTCAAACTTTTTAAACAGTGGGCTGGAGGCAGAGCAGGTCGCACAGACATCGGGAGCGGTGCCCTCCAATAGGTAAAGTGAAGTGCGCTCCATGGCCTGGCCCGAGCTCCCCAGGAGCTTCATTATAAATGCACGCCTGCCGGAGTTGTCGGCGGGGCCAGACAGAAGTGCTTGGCGGGCCGCATGTGGCCCTCGGGCCGCAGTTTGAAGACCCCTGCACTAACCTATCTATCTGCAGGGCTGGGGTGATAAGCTGGGGTCTGGTGACACTAACCTATCTATCTGCAGGGCTGGGGTGATATGCTGGTTCTGGTGACACTAATCTAAGTGGGGTCTGGTGACAGACTCCCATTAAGAAATTCCTCATCTTGCTCTGGAGACCCAAAGGTAACAGAAGGCTCTACAGAGCGGCAGACATAGACTTTGATCATTGGTGACCATGTGGTTCTCACTTCATAGTCATGTACACGCTTCTGGTTCATTAGTTGTCCAGATAATAAGTAACCCAAAGCCTAATAAAAAATAAATAAACCCACTGATATAGTCCTCGGAGAGTGTCAGCTCGTACTAAAGGTCTTGCGCTGCTTTCCCACATGCATTTAGCAGTGTTTTCCTCAATCTTCGTGTTCTGTGCAGATTTCCTTGACCTCATGAAGTAACAGAGATCATATGTCTGTGGTTGGAGTTTGGCTTCCTGTTTAGAGCTGTTGAAATAGGAGTGAGTCAGCAAGTAGCTGCTGCCCTGACACCTAGGAACGTTACCCGTTACTTGTCTTTCGAAACACCAGGAAAAATTCTGGATTTCATTTATTTCTTTGTGGTTATTACAGCTGATAATCTTTTATGTAGTGCACTGCATCAGTATTAAAGGGGTTGTCCAGGAGAATCCGTATCTTGCACAGAGGACTGGGAAGGTTAACCCCCCCCCCCCCTTCCCACAAAAAAAAAAAAAAAAAAAAAATACTCACCTGTCCCGAGTGCTCTGTTATCTCCTACTCACAGGAGGACCCAGCTTTGCACAGGTATATTTCATTTTTTGTTTGCGTAGTTGCCCCATAAGAATTGCCCAGTTTTGCACTGGTGTATTTTGTATGTCATTTGTGTATGTGTCCATAAGCATCATGCGATCATGTGTATCTCAGTTTGGATATCAGTGAAAAACCTGCTTAGTTGTTATGGAGACCTGGAGTAAAGCTGTGTGTTGGTTACCTTGTGTAACAGTGTCATCCACAGTGCCCTTCCCCTTCAAAACTGATCTACATCAGTGAAGAAAAATGGCTGGCTTGTTATGGAAACCTGGAGTAAAGCTGTGTGCATGTGGAGACTAAGTGCCTGCAAGCCTCTATAGGTTGATAATGGACATGTGACCGTGTGTATGGAAGTTGGAATATGAGTGAAAGACTTGCAGGCTTGTATTGGCTAATACAGGTAATTTTTTGGGACTACTGTATCTCAGGAACGGTGCATCCTAGAGAGCAGGGACCAGGAGTAAAACCTTCCCGGACACCTGATGTGCCTGTGTGCCAAATATGGTGAGGATTGTTCCAGTCGTTTGGTCGCGCAAAAAGAACAGAAAGACTGAAACTCATTTTTACAGATATAAGAGACAATATTAGCAATAGCTTCTGATTCTGAGCGTTCAGTCCTGGAAATATACTGAATTTAGTATCTTGAGTTTATATTGCGACTTTGCGCAATATCCATTGTATTACCAAAGACTGTCAGGGTGCTCTGCGACTCCTTCACTTATGTTACCAAATGGAGTCACATAGCTTGCGACCCCTAACATGCAACTTGCAGTCCAACAGTATGTGATGTTTTTGTGACTAGCAGCAGACTACGGGTTGCAATGCGACTTCATTCGCTATAATTGTGTGGCAACACGACCCTGCGGTTTTTGGTCATGTAACGAGGTTGTAGGCCTTGTAACCCTAATCATTGCAAGAAATTATAGAGACAATAACAATAATTACCAACCCAAAAAGATAGAAGAGCAGAGTCATCAACAACCTCCAACCAGACACTGGAGATCTGCAGGTGGGATGGCGGTGCCCTATACAAGGGAGTATGCAAAACCAGCTTTCTGGCAATGGGCCCTACGTTGTGACCTCGAATCCTTTGGTAATCTTCAGATTTCATGATGCCTTACACACAGTCAAGGCACCCAGTGCCAGAGGCAGCCAAACAATCTCAAAATATCTTTGACCCTCCACCATATGTGACTGTTGGTGCTGTGTTCTTTTCTTTGTAGGCCTCATTCCGTTTTCAGCAAACAGTGGAATGATGTGCATTACCAAGAACCTCTATCTTGGTCTCATCTGTTCACAAGACGTTTTCCCAGAAGGATTTCGGCTCACTCACATGCATTTTGGCAAACTGCAGTTTACCTTTTTTATGTCTCTGTGTCAGCAGTGGGGTCCTCTCGGGTCTCCTGCTATAGCGTCTCATTTCATTCAAATATGGATGGATAGTTGGTGCTGACACTGATGCACCCTGACCCTGCAGTACAGCTTGGATGTCTTTGGCACTTGATAGGGGCTGCTTATCCACCATCCAGACTATCCTGCATTGCGACCTTTCATCAATTTTTCTTTTGAATCCACGTCCAGGGCGATTAGCTACTGTGCCATGGGTTGTAAATTTGTTGATTATGATGCGACCTCGAAACAAAGGAACATCAAGATCTCTGGAGATGTACTTGTAACCTTGAGATTGTTGATATTTTTCCACAACTTTTATCCTCAAGTCGTCAGACAGTTCTCTTCTCCTCTTTCTGTTCTCCATGCTTAGAGTAGCACAAAAAGACACACATTGCAAAGATTGAGTCACCTTCTCTCCTTTTTATCTGGTTTCAGGTGAGATTTTTTATATTGCCCACACCTGTTACTTGCCACAGCTGAGTTTGAACAAACAAACAAAGTTATTTAACCATAATTTTGAATAGGGGACAACAATTTTGTACAGCAAATTTAAAGAGTTTTGTGTGAATTTATTTCCAATTTGCCTTTTGATCCCTCTATTTTTGTGTTGTTCCAATACACACAAAGGAAATAAACACGTGTATAACAAAAGATGTGTAACTGCAATAATTTTCTGGGAGGAATACTTCATTTTCTGGGAAAATCTCAGGGGTACCAACTACAAATTAGCAGGACCTTCCAAATAAGTTCACTTGGTACGAAAGGCGAAACATATTGTGAATGGATCATATTTGTGAATTTACACCAGAAGTAAAGTTAATGAAATGAAGATGTGGAATAAAAAATTAATTGAAAACACAAGATTTTTTTTCATAATTACTGAATTCTTGCTGATTCTTGGTTTCTATTTTTACATGCCCATGAGTGGTCGCCATGTTATCTTGTGTCACCTGCCTGGTTTGCTGTGTACTCATATTTTCCAGACAGTCAGAGGGAACTTCCTGTTTGTTGCAGACACCTCCTGCCCCCTCTATGAGACTCCGTGTCCTGTGACTTAAACTTTTTATTCTGTCATCTGTCATCTTGTTTTATGTTATTTTTGGATATGGAGCAGACATGGCAGTGAACTTCTCTGATCGTTGATTTTTGGGGTGACCATTCATAGAACTGGTAGAAAACCCTGGACAGGGTTACATAAGGCTACATAGTAATTATTCCCCCCCCCCCGCATATCGCATCAGTGGGGGTCCAACACATGGCACTTCCACCAATCAGCTGAATAGGGAATGAGCTGCAATAACGTGGCACAACTACTGCACGGCATAGGGGGTCATTTGCTTTGGAGTGGACTTTACACTTTGTGTCGATATCTTTTGGGACTCCTTGTGACATCTGTCTCTCTCTCTCATGGTCTCCTTGGTGATGTCATGTTCCCTCTGAGGCCTGTGATTTAGCCTCAATGTTGAAATGGGCACGCCAAGCGTCATGACATCACTGTGCCCAAGTGACCACTATGGCCTCAGCGGTGACCCCGGGTGCATGACGTCGCCAGGAAAGCACCGGACACCACAAGCGGATGCGAAAGAGGTGAAGCAAGGTGACTATGAATGTTTTATATTTATTTTTATTTATTTTTGCCTCCCCTGGGCCTCCACCTATACTCTAGACCAGGGGTGCCCAATACGTCGATCGCGATCTACCGGTCAATCGCAATGGACGTATGGCTCGATCTCGGGATGCAGCCAGGCATCCCCGCTGTCTGCTTCTTCACAGCGCAGGCTGAGAGTCATCTACGGAGACTGGCAGGCGGGGCTGCCGCAGCCCTGCCTGCCAGTGTCCGTGGATGACTCTCAGCCTGCGATGTGAAGAAGCAGACAGCGGGGATGCCTGGGCGGCCACCTCGCACAATCCGCTCGGCCATGCCCACATGCCCAGCACCGCCCACAGACACGCCCTGCTCTGCCTACAGGCCCGCCCTGGCCCCGCCCACAAGAAGTGGGTATTCGATCTTAGGGCTTGGCCATTTAAAGAAGTAGCTCACATGCTGAGAAAGTGTGAGCACCCCTGCTCTAGACCCAATAGTATAATAATTTACCACAATGCTTGTCTAGACAGCCATTGTAGTTAGTCTAAGACAGATCCCCAATTGTTAAGTTTCGTCAAAAACAGAAGAATTTGTAATATTCTGGTCGTACTTGGTTTAAGCCCTTCCCGACATCCGCCGTAATAGTACGGCGCATGTCGGGTGTGTAACTATGGCGACCGGCCGGGAGCTTTAAGCAGTAGACAACCGGCTCTAATGCCTCCGATCGGTCCCCGGACCGATCGGAGGCATTAACCCCTCCACCGCCATTTTGCCGGTGATCGCATGCTCCTGGGCCGACGACACATTGGCATGACAGCCGGGAGCCTTTACAAGGCTCCCAGGCTTCTCTGCAAGTTCTTTCTTTTGCAGGCTGGTCTATGCAGCCTGCAAAAGAAAGGATGATTTTTTGCAATGCATTGCAATGCATTAGCATTGTAATGCATTGCATTAGTGATCAGACCCCCTGGGGTTCAACACCCCTATGGGGTTTAATAAATGCAAAAAATTTTTTTAAAAAAAGTAAAAAAAATATAAAAAAATATAAAAAGTATTAAAAATTCAATTTCACCCCCCCATTCCTTAGAACACATATAAAAGTAGTTAAATACTGTGAAACACATACATGTTAGGTATCCCTGTGTCCGAAATCACCCGCTCTACAAATCTATAAAAATATTTTTTATGTTCGGTAAACGCCGTAGTGGGAAAAATAGTCTAAAGTGCCAAACCGCCGTTTTTTCACTGTTTTGATTCTGATAAAAATTTGAATAAAAAGTGAACAAAGCAAAAGCATTTCTCGAAAATGGTAGAACTATAAAGTACACCCGGCCCCGCAAAAAAAGACGCCCTATACATCCCCGTACAATGACGTATAAAAAAGTTACGGCTGTCGGAATATGGCGACTTTTAGAAAAAAAATTTTTTAACACAGTTTTGGATTTTTTTTAAGGGGTCAAAATGTAAATAAAACCATATACATTTGGTATCCCTGGAACCGTACCGAAACACAGAATACAGGGGACATGTCATTTTGGCCGCACAGTGAACGCCGTAAAACCGAAGCCCATAAGAAAGTCGCAGAAATGCATTTTTTCTTCAAATCCACCCCATTCTGAATTTTTTTCCAGCTTCCCAGTACATTATACAGAATAATTAATGGTGACATCATGAAGAAAAATGTGTCCCGCAAAGATTAAGACCTCATATAGCTCTGGGAGCGGAGAAATAAAAAAGTTATGGGGTTTAGAAGGAGGGGAGTCAAAAAATAAAAAACGAAAATCAAAAAATGCCATCGGCGGGAAAGGGTTAATGGTTATGAAAAGCTGCATTTAAGCTAATTGTACACATTAGATGTCTGATGGATGAATCTATGGATTTTGGTTGATATGGTTGACTATGTGTTTGGGGACCTTTCGACTTTTTCCTAATGGCAAGTGATAGAAGGGCCCAGCATGCTGAAAAAAAGATAAGTCACCACCCAAGACATCTGGCTGCCTGTTTCTCCCCTCTACATTTTAAACATATTATATGCATGGGGGTATCATGCAAGTTTGGTCAACAGGATCTCATGTGTATGGCCAGCCTTATACTCGGGGGCCCCTCTTCTAGATTTTGAATTGGGGTCCATTAGCTTTAAAGGGGTATTCCCACGTCGCATACTCACCAGTCTTCGATGCTGTAAATTCTTCTTTCTTCGGGCTTTGTTGTGTCATTGGTGGGCGGGGTTACATATGCAAAGCCAGCGGCCCTGCGTGTGTGCTCCTGATGCAACTAGGCATCGGATGTACAGCCTTCACAATGCAATTTAGACCCGGCATCCGCTGTAATAGAGAGGCAGATGCCGGGGAGTGTAGACGCCGGCACAGGTACCTGCAACATCGCTACGCTCCTGCCCTGCATGAAGCCAGCAGTGGCAGGAGCGACGCTGCTATTCCGCTCCTCCGCCCTCCCCTCCAGAATAGCAGCGTCGCTCCTGCCGCCGCTGGCTTCATGCAGGGCAGGAGCGTAGCGATGTTGCAGGCACCTGTGCCGGCGTCTACACTCCCCGGCATCCGCCTCTCTATTACAGCAGATGCCGGGTCTGTATCGGCGGCCCCTCCCCCCCCCCAAGTATAACCCCCCCCCCCCCCCGCTCCAGGCTCGCTCCCGTGCACTTAGCCCCTCCTCCCTCCCCCCTGAGAGCAGCAGATACATCACTTGACTTTTGACCAGATAAGTCAAGGGATGTGTCAACAGAGAAATGATAGATAGTGGACAAACAAAGCAGTTTTGCTGAAGCAGTGTATTTAGGAATAGTCTTACATCCACATTAACAAGCAGTATAGATAGGATCCTTGTGATGGGACAACCCCTTTAAGTCTCTTAAGTCATATTATTTTCCATACACCAGACCTATAAGACGTTCCAGCGTTACTAATCGGTATTAGATGAATTAGTTGCGCTCGGTTCTTGGACAGAGTTTTGTTTGCATTCCAAGAGCAGAGTGGGAGGAATGTAGACAACATGAATCCAGACTGGAAAACAGCGGAGGGGAAGAACAAGGAGCAGCGACATAGTGCAATAACCAGCCTTAAATATACAATACTATTATGTAACCCTGTGTTATTATCAAGTCTCCACCCATCTACTGAACCCAGACATGGAGCAGGTAGTGTTATTATTTCATAAATGCATTGCCTTTACCCTGTTTATATATACCGCCGTAATATTTTGCTTCACTTGACTGATCCTTGGCCCCCAGTAAAACACACCATGGGAATGACTTAAAGGGAATCAATCAGGGTGAATTGGGACACTAAACAGCTCCTTATAGACTGGGGTTTAGTGTCCCAAACAGCCTCTATTCCCACAATAAAATGAAAAACTTTTATACTCACCCTGCTGCTATACTCATCGTGTCGGTACAGTTCTTCACTGAAGCCATAGGAGCACACAACGGCGTTAGTGTGCATGCGCCATACCTCCAGCACTTGCGCGGTGAAGCTGTGGGGTACATCTTCGACTTCATTGAAAGACTGCACAGGCATCTGGAGCACCAGAGATTAGTCCGATGAGACTCTCTAGGTAAGTATGAAGGTCATTTTTTAAAATTGCGAGCACAGATGGATCTAAAGCCTGGGAGATTTGCCCCAAATTTATCTGAAAGGTTCTGTTTAAGGGGGTGCAGAAGGTTTGACTGCACCCAGGCCCATGAACTTTAGGGGGCTTCTATGGTCTTGCTCTCCAATATCAGTACTATACTATCAGTACTATAAGAATACATTATAACTAGGGGAGTTTACATCCGGGACCCACAGGGGCAGATTTATGAAGACTGGTGTTTTCAATGTCAGTCTTTATATCCCCTGGACCAGTAGAGGGCACCACCTCCGCCAGGCCATGTGCTGTTTGTGGCTGACGTAGATTTCTTAGTGCCAGTAAACTAATGTAAAGGCTCATAAATTTGGCATTGAAATCTGCATTGTAATTGGTTGCAATCCTGGGGAGGTGGACATGGGGGTGACTAGCTGGACTTATGTAGGGAGAGCTAAGACTAGGATGGCGGTTTGAGGAGTAGGGCTAATGGCAAATGCACACTATCTGTATGCGGGTGCCTGGGGGTTGTAGGGAGAATGGACCCTCTTTCTAAAATATGTTGATATCTGTTTAATTAAAGTATTCTTGAATAGACCAAGGACGGGGACTGCCATTGGCCTTGTCTACCTAGAGCATTGAATGGCTTGTGACAGCCCTGGGTGGTGGGTCTGTGTTCTTACATGAAAATGGATGCCATGTGTTCTTCCCAGTGTATACACTGCTATGGAGCTCCAGGTCCCCTTAGGCCACAGAGCTGTTTCAGCACATTATTGCATAGAAAGATAGATAGATAGATAGATAGATAGATAGATAGATAGATAGATAGATAGATAGATAGATAGGAGATAGATAGATAGATAGATAGGAGATAGATAGATAGATAGATAGATAGATAGATAGGAGATAGATAGATAGATAGATAGGAGATAGATAGATAGATAGATAGATAGATAGATAGGAGATAGATAGATAGATAGATAGATAGATAGATAGATAGATAGATAGCCAAGCAACACCACTATGTTCTGCCATTTTCATTTGAAGATGATGGATAAAGGTCTTCTCTTCCTCTTTCATTGTTCGTGCAGCCATAATGGTTATTTCACAATTCCAGCTTGTGTACTGAATGCCTCCAGGCAGGGAAACACTTTGGTGGATAAGATATGATCACATCTCCTAATACATTGCCTCTAGTATACACCCACACACAGCGACTATTACATCAACCGTCCCGGACGTGATTCACTGTCAGTTTCATTATTTATGCACCATGTGAGAATTACTACCTTATGGAACAGAAAGAGATCCAAGTATCTACATTATATATTCCCATCATATTATGTTTGTCAGGCCCTGTATAGTACAATTCTTTCATTTCACCAGTACCTAATATGAGAGACGCTGTTATGTAGATAAAGCCTGAGGAATGTGCATAGAAAAAGTTCTTCATCTTGGTAATATATTGTATTAGGGTTTCAATAAAAGATTAGTGGAGTTCCAATACCCCCAACTCCACTAATAAGTACTTGTGCTCCGGGGTCTATTCAGTCCTCAGAATATAATAATAAAACATAGTGTATAATACTGTCAGGGCTCCTAGGAACCTATCTATAAAACATAGTGTATAACACTTTCAGGGCTCCTAGGAAACTATCTATAATACATAGTGTATAACACTGTCAGGACTCGTAGGAACCTATCTATAAAACATAGTGTATAACACTTTCAGGGCTCCTAGGAAACTATCTATAATACATAGTGTATAACACTGTCAGGACTCGTAGGAACCTATCTATAAAACATAGTGTAGAACACTGTCAGGACTCCTAGGAACCTATCTATAAAACGTAGTGTAGAACACTGTCAGGGCTCCTAGGAACCATCTATAAAACATAGTGTAGAACACTGTCAGGGCTCCTAGGAACCTATCTATAAAACGTAGTGTAGAACACTGTCAGGGCTCCTAGGAACCTATCTATAAAACATAGTGTATAACACTGTCAGGGCCCCTAGGAACCTATCTATAAAACATAGTGTAGTACACTGTCAGGGCTCCTAGGAACCTATCTATGAAACATAGTGTATAACACTGTCAGGGCTCCTTGGAACCTATCTATAAAACATAGTGTAGTACACTGTCAGGGCTCCTAGGAACCTATCTATGAAACATAGTGTATAACACTGTCAGGGCTCCTTGGAACCTATCTATAAAACATAGTGTAGAACACTGTCAGGGCTCCTAGGAACCTATCTATAAAACATAGTGTAGAATACTATCAGGACTCCTAGGAACCTATCTATAAAACATAGTGTAGAACACTGTCAGGGCTCCTAGGAACCTATCTATAAAACATAGTGTAGAACACTGTCAGGACTCCTAGGAACCTATCTATAAAACATAGTGTAGAACACTGTCAGGGCTCCTAGGAACCTATCTATAAAACATAGTGTAGAACACTGTCAGGGCTCCTAGGAACCTATCTATAAAACATAGTGTAGAACACTGTCAGGACTCCTAGGAACCTATCTATAAAACATAGTGTAGAACACTGTCAGGGCTCCTAGGAACCTATCTATAAAACATAGTGTAGAACACTGTCAGGGCTCCTAGGAACCTATCTATAAAACATAGTGTAGAACACTGTCCGGGCTCCTAGGAACCAATCTATAAAACATAGTGTAGAACATTGTCAGGGATCCAAGAAACCTATCTATAAAACATAGTGTAGAACACTGTCAGGGCTCCTAGGAACCTATCTATAAAACATAGTGTAGAACACTGTCAGGGCTCCTAGGAACCTATCTATAATACATAGTGTAGAACACTGTCAGGACTCCTAGGAACCTATCTAAAAAAAAAATGTATAACACTGTCAGGCATCCTAGGAACCCATCTATAAAACATAGTGTAGAACACTGTCAGGGCTCCTAGGAACCTATCTATAAAACATAGTGTAGAACACTGTCAGGGCTCCTAGGAACCTATCTATAAAACATAGCGTATAGCACTGTCAGGGCTCCTAGGAACCTATCTATAAAACATAGTGTAGAACACTGTCAGGGCTCCTAGGAACCTATCTATAAAACGTAGTGTAGAACACTGTCAGGGCTCCTAGGAACCTATCTATAAAACATAGTGTATAACACTGTCAGGGCCCCTAGGAACCTATCTATAAAACATAGTGTAGTACACTGTCAGGGCTCCTAGGAACCTATCTATGAAACATAGTGTATAACACTGTCAGGGCTCCTTGGAACCTATCTATAAAACATAGTGTAGAACACTGTCAGGGCTCCTAGGAACCTATCTATAAAACATAGTGTAGAATACTATCAGGACTCCTAGGAACCTATCTATAAAATATAGTGTAGAACACTGTCAGGGCTCCTAGGAACCTATCTATAAAACATAGTGTATAACACTTTCAGGGCTCCTAGGAAACTATCTATAATACATAGTGTATAACACTGTCAGGACTCGTAGGAACCTATCTATAAAACATAGTGTAGAACACTGTCAGGACTCCTAGGAACCTATCTATAAAACGTAGTGTAGAACACTGTCAGGGCTCCTAGGAAACATCTATAAAACATAGTGTAGAACACTGTCAGGGCTCCTAGGAACCTATCTATAAAACGTAGTGTAGAACACTGTCAGGGCTCCTAGGAACCTATCTATAAAACATAGTGTATAACACTGTCAGGGCCCCTAGGAACCTATCTATAAAACATAGTGTAGTACACTGTCAGGGCTCCTAGGAACCTATCTATGAAACATAGTGTATAACACTGTCAGGGCTCCTTGGAACCTATCTATAAAACATAGTGTAGTACACTGTCAGGGCTCCTAGGAACCTATCTATGAAACATAGTGTATAACACTGTCAGGGCTCCTTGGAACCTATCTATAAAACATAGTGTAGAACACTGTCAGGACTCCTAGGAACCTATCTATAAAACATAGTGTAGAACACTGTCAGGGCTCCTAGGAACCTATCTATAAAACATAGTGTAGAACACTGTCAGGGCTCCTAGGAACCTATCTATAAAACATAGTGTAGAACACTGTCCGGGCTCCTAGGAACCAATCTATAAAACATAGTGTAGAACATTGTCAGGGATCCAAGGAACCTATCTATAAAACATAGTGTAGAACACTGTCAGGGCTCCTAGGAACCTATCTATAAAACATAGTGTAGAACACTGTCAGGGCTCCTAGGAACCTATCTATAATACATAGTGTAGAACACTGTCAGGACTCCTAGGAACCTATCTAAAAAAAAAATGTATAACACTGTCAGGCATCCTAGGAACCCATCTATAATACATAGCGTATAGCACTGTCAGGGCTCCTAGGAACCTATCTATAAAACATAGTGTAGAACACTGTCAGGGCTCCTAGGAACCTATCTATAAAACATAGTGTAGAACACTGTCAGGGCTCCTAGGAACCTATCTATAAAACATAGTGTATAACACTGTCAGGGCCCCTAGGAACCTATCTATAAAACATAGTGTAGTACACTGTCAGGGCTCCTAGGAACCTATCTATGAAACATAGTGTATAACACTGTCAGGGCTCCTTGGAACCTATCTATAAAACATAGTGTAGAACACTGTCAGGGCTCCTAGGAACCTATCTATAAAACATAGTGTAGAATACTATCAGGACTCCTAGGAACCTATCTATAAAACATAGTGTAGAACACTGTCAGGGCTCCTAGGAACCTATCTATAAAACATAGTGTAGAACACTGTCAGGACTCCTAGGAACCTATCTATAAAACATAGTGTAGAATACTATCAGGACTCCTAGGAACCTATCTATAAAACATAGTGTAGAACACTGTCAGGGCTCCTAGGAACCTATCTATAAAACATAGTGTAGAACACTGTCAGGGCTCCTAGGAACCTATCTATAAAACATAGTGTAGAACACTGTCCGGGCTCCTAGGAACCAATCTATAAAACATAGTGTAGAACATTGTCAGGGATCCAAGAAACCTATCTATAAAACATAGTGTAGAACACTGTCAGGGCTCCTAGGAACCTATCTATAAAACATAGTGTAGAACACTGTCAGGGCTCCTAGGAACCTATCTATAATACATAGTGTAGAACACTGTCAGGACTCCTAGGAACCTATCTAAAAAAAAAATGTATAACACTGTCAGGCATCCTAGGAACCCATCTATAAAACATAGTGTAGAACACTGTCAGGGCTCCTAGGAACCTATCTATAAAACATAGTGTAGAACACTGTCAGGGCTCCTAGGAACCTATCTATAAAACATAGCGTATAGCACTGTCAGGGCTCCTAGGAACCTATCTATAAAACATAGTGTAGAACACTGTCAGGGCTCCTAGGAACCTATCTATAAAACGTAGTGTAGAACACTGTCAGGGCTCCTAGGAACCTATCTATAAAACATAGTGTATAACACTGTCAGGGCCCCTAGGAACCTATCTATAAAACATAGTGTAGTACACTGTCAGGGCTCCTAGGAACCTATCTATGAAACATAGTGTATAACACTGTCAGGGCTCCTTGGAACCTATCTATAAAACATAGTGTAGAACACTGTCAGGGCTCCTAGGAACCTATCTATAAAACATAGTGTAGAATACTATCAGGACTCCTAGGAACCTATCTATAAAACATAGTGTAGAACACTGTCAGGGCTCCTAGGAACCTATCTATAAAACATAGTGTATAACACTTTCAGGGCTCCTAGGAAACTATCTATAATACATAGTGTATAACACTGTCAGGACTCGTAGGAACCTATCTATAAAACATAGTGTAGAACACTGTCAGGACTCCTAGGAACCTATCTATAAAACGTAGTGTAGAACACTGTCAGGGCTCCTAGGAACCATCTATAAAACATAGTGTAGAACACTGTCAGGGCTCCTAGGAACCTATCTATAAAACGTAGTGTAGAACACAGTCAGGGCTCCTAGGAACCTATCTATAAAACATAGTGTATAACACTGTCAGGGCCCCTAGGAACCTATCTATAAAACATAGTGTAGTACACTGTCAGGGCTCCTAGGAACCTATCTATGAAACATAGTGTATAACACTGTCAGGGCTCCTTGGAACCTATCTATAAAACATAGTGTAGTACACTGTCAGGACTCCTAGGAACCTATCTATGAAACATAGTGTATAACACTGTCAGGGCTCCTTGGAACCTATCTATAAAACATAGTGTAGAACACTGTCAGGGCTCCTAGGAACCTATCTATAAAACATAGTGTAGAATACTATCAGGACTCCTAGGAACCTATCTATAAAACATAGTGTAGAACACTGTCAGGGCTCCTAGGAACCTATCTATAAAACATAGTGTAGAACACTGTCAGGACTCCTAGGAACCTATCTATAAAACATAGTGTAGAACACTGTCAGGGCTCCTAGGAACCTATCTATAAAACATAGTGTAGAACACTGTCAGGGCTCCTAGGAACCTATCTATAAAACATAGTGTAGAACACTGTCAGGACTCCTAGGAACCTATCTATAAAACATAGTGTAGAACACTGTCAGGGCTCCTAGGAACCTATCTATAAAACATAGTGTAGAACACTGTCAGGGCTCCTAGGAACCTATCTATAAAACATAGTGTAGAACACTGTCAGGACTCCTAGGAACCTATCTATAAAACATAGTGTAGAACACTGTCAGGGCTCCTAGGAACCTATCTATAAAACATAGTGTAGAACACTGTCAGGGCTCCTAGGAACCTATCTATAAAACATAGTGTAGAACACTGTCCGGGCTCCTAGGAACCAATCTATAAAACATAGTGTAGAACATTGTCAGGGATCCAAGGAACCTATCTATAAAACATAGTGTAGAACACTGTCAGGGCTCCTAGGAACCTATCTATAAAACATAGTGTAGAACACTGTCAGGGCTCCTAGGAACCTATCTATAATACATAGTGTAGAACACTGTCAGGACTCCTAGGAACCTATCTAAAAAAAAAATGTATAACACTGTCAGGCATCCTAGGAACCCATCTATAATACATAGTGTAGAACACTGTCAGGGCTCCTAGGAACCTATCTATAAAACATAGTGTAGAACACTGTCAGGGCTCCTAGGAACCTATCTATAAAACATAGTGTAGAACACTGTCAGGGCTCCTAGGAAAATATCTATAAAACATAGCGTATAGCACTGTCAGGGCTCCTAGGAACCTATCTATAAAACATAGTGTAGAACACTGTCAGGGCTCCTAGGAACCTATCTATAAAACGTAGTGTAGAACACTGTCAGGGCTCCTAGGAACCTATCTATAAAACATAGTGTATAACACTGTCAGGGCCCCTAGGAACCTATCTATAAAACATAGTGTAGTACACTGTCAGGGCTCCTAGGAACCTATCTATGAAACATAGTGTATAACACTGTCAGGGCTCCTTGGAACCTATCTATAAAACATAGTGTAGAACACTGTCAGGGCTCCTAGGAACCTATCTATAAAACATAGTGTAGAATACTATCAGGACTCCTAGGAACCTATCTATAAAACATAGTGTACAACACTGTCAGGGCTCCTAGGAACCTATCTATAATACATAGTGTAGAACACTATCAGGACTCCTAGGAAACTATCTATAAAACATAGTGTAGAACACTGTCAGGGCTCCTAGGAACCTATCTATAAAACATAGTGTAGAACACTGTCCGGGCTCCTAGGAACCTATCTATAAAACATAGTGTAGAACATTGTCAGGGATCCAAGGAATCTATCTATAAAACATAGTGTAGAACACTGTCAGGGCTCCTAGGAACCTATCTATAAAACATAGTGTAGAACACTGTCAGGGCTCCTAGGAACCTATCTATAAAACATAGTGTAGAACACTGTCAGGGCTACTAGGAACCTATCTATAATACATAGTGTAGAACACTGTCAGGACTCCTAGGAACCTATCTAAAAAAAAAATGTATAACACTGTCAGGCCTCCTAGGAACCCATCTATAATACATAGTGTAGAACACTGTCAGGGCTCCTAGGAACCTATCTATAAAACATAGTGTAGAACACTGTCAGGGCTCCTAGGAACCTATCTATAAAACATAGCGTAGAACACTGTCAGGGCTCCTAGGAACCTATCTATAAAACATAGCGTATAGCACTGTCAGGGCTCCTAGGAACCTATCTATAAAACATAGTGTAGAACACTGTCAGGGCTCCTAGGAACCTATCTATAAAACGTAGTGTAGAACACTGTCAGGACTCCTAGGAACCTATCTATCAAACATAATGTATAACACTGTCAGGCCTCCTAGGAACCTATCTATAAAATATAGTGTATAGCACTGTCAGCGCTCCTAGGAACCTATCTATAAAACATAGTGTAGAACACTGTCCGGGCTCCTAGGAACCAATCTATAAAACATAGTGTAGAACATTGTCAGGGATCCAGGGAACCTATCTATAAAACATAGTGTAGAACACTGTCAGGGCTCCTAGGAACCTATCTATAAAACATAGTGTAGAACACTGTCAGGGCTCCTAGGAACCTATCTATAATACATAGTGTAGAACACTGTCAGGACTCCTAGGAACCTATCTAAAAAAAAAATGTATAACACTGTCAGGCATCCTAGGAACCCATCTATAATACATAGTGTAGAACACTGTCAGGGCTCCTAGGAACCTATCTATAAAACATAGTGTAGAACACTGTCAGGGCTCCTAGGAACCTATCTATAAAACATAGTGTAGAACACTGTCAGGGCTCCTAGGAACCTATCTATAAAACATAGCGTATAGCACTGTCAGGGCTCCTAGGAACCTATCTATAAAACATAGTGTAGAACACTGTCAGGGCTCCTAGGAACCTATCTATAAAACGTAGTGTAGAACACTGTCAGGGCTCCTAGGAACCTATCTATAAAACATAGTGTATAACACTGTCAGGGCCCCTAGGAACCTATCTATAAAACATAGTGTAGTACACTGTCAGGGCTCCTAGGAACCTATCTATGAAACATAGTGTATAACACCGTCAGGGCTCCTTGGAACCTATCTATAAAACATAGTGTAGAACACTGTCAGGGCTCCTAGGAACCTATCTATAAAACATAGTGTAGAATACTATCAGGACTCCTAGGAACCTATCTATAAAACATAGTGTAGAACACTGTCAGGGCTCCTAGGAACCTATCTATAATACATAGTGTAGAACACTATCAGGACTCCTAGGAAACTATCTATAAAACATAGTGTAGAACACTGTCAGGGCTCCTAGGAACCTATCTATAAAACATAGTGTAGAACACTGTCAGGGCTCCTAGGAACCTATCTATAAAACATAGCGTAGAACACTGTCAGGGCTCCTAGGAACCTATCTATAAAACATAGCGTATAGCACTGTCAGGGCTCCTAGGAACCTATCTATAAAACATAGTGTAGAACACTGTCAGGGCTCCTAGGAACCTATCTATAAAACGTAGTGTAGAACACTGTCAGGACTCCTAGGAACCTATCTATCAAACATAATGTATAACACTGTCAGGCCTCCTAGGAACCTATCTATAAAACATAGTGTATAGCACTGTCAGCGCTCCTAGGAACCTATCTATAAAACATAGTGTAGAACACTGTCAGGGCTCCTAGGAACCTATCTATAAAACATAGTGTAGAACACTGTCAGGGCTCCTAGGAACCTATCTATAAAACATAGTGTAGAACACTGTCAGGGCTCCTAGGAACCTATCTATAAAACATAGTGTAGAACACTGTCAGGACTCCTAGGAACCTATCTATAAAACATAATGTATAACACTGTCAGGCCTCCAAGGAACCTATCTATAAAACATAGTGTATAGCACTGTCATGTCAGGGCTCCTAGGAACCTATCTATAAAACATAGTGTAGAACACTGTCAGGGCTCCTAGGAACCTATCTATAAAACATAGTGTAGAACACTGTCAGGGCTCCTAGGAACCTATCTATATAACATAGTGTAGAACACTGTCAGGGCTCCTAGGAACCTATCTATAATACATAGTGTAGAACACTATCAGGACTCCTAGGAACCTATCTATAAAACATAGTGTAGAACACTGTCAGGGCTCCTAGGAACCTATCTATAAAACATAGTGTAGAACACTGTCCGGGCTCCTAGGAACCTATCTATAAAACATAGTGTAGAACATTGTCAGGGATCCAAGGAACCTATCTATAAAACATAGTGTAGAACACTGTCAGGGCTCCTAGGAACCTATCTATAAAACATAGTGTAGAACACTGTCAGGGCTCCTAGGAACCTATCTATAAAACATAGTGTAGAACACTGTCAGGGCTCCTAGGAACCTATCTATAATACATAGTATAGAACACTGTCAGGACTCCTAGGAACCTATCTAAAAAAAAAATGTATAACACTGTCAGGCCTCCTAGGAACCCATCTATAATACATAGTGTAGAACACTGTCAGGGCTCCTAGGAACCTATCTATAAAACATAGTGTAGAACACTGTCAGGGCTCCTAGGAACCTATCTATAAAACATAGTGTAGAACACTGTCAGGGCTCCTAGGAACCTATCTATAAAACATAGCGTATAGCACTGTCAGGGCTCCTAGGAACCTATCTATAAAACATAGTGTATAACACTGTCAGGGCCCCTAGGAACCTATCTATAAAACATAGTGTAGTACACTGTCAGGGCTCCTAGGAACCTATCTATGAAACATAGTGTATAACACTGTCAGGGCTCCTTGGAACCTATCTATAAAACATAGTGTAGAACACTGTCAGGGCTCCTAGGAACCTATCTATAAAACATAGTGTAGAATACTATCAGGACTCCTAGGAACCTATCTATAAAACATAGTGTAGAACACTGTCAGGGCTCCTAGGAACCTATCTATAATACATAGTGTAGAACACTATCAGGACTCCTAGGAAACTATCTATAAAACATAGTGTAGAACACTGTCAGGGCTCCTAGGAACCTATCTATAAAACATAGTGTAGAACACTGTCAGGGCTCCTAGGAACCTATCTATAAAACATAGTGTAGAACACTGTCCGGGCTCCTAGGAACCTATCTATAAAACATAGTGTAGAACATTGTCAGGGATCCAAGGAACCTATCTATAAAACATAGTGTAGAACACTGTCAGGGCTCCTAGGAACCTATCTATAAAACATAGTGTAGAACACTGTCAGGGCTCCTAGGAACCTATCTATAAAACATAGTGTAGAACACTGTCAGGGCTCCTAGGAACCTATCTATAATACATAGTGTAGAACACTGTCAGGACTCCTAGGAACCTATCTAAAAAAAAAATGTATAACACTGTCAGGCCTCCTAGGTACCCATCTATAATACATAGTGTAGAACACTGTCAGGGCTCCTAGGAACCTATCTATAAAACATAGTGTAGAACACTGTCAGGGCTCCTAGGAACCTATCTATAAAACATAGTGTAGAACACTGTCAGGGCTCCTAGGAACCTATCTATAAAACATAGTGTAGAACACTGTCCGGGCTCCTAGGAACCTATCTATAAAACATAGTGTAGAACATTGTCAGGGATCCAAGGAACCTATCTATAAAACATAGTGTAGAACACTGTCAGGGCTCCTAGGAACCTATCTATAAAACATAGTGTAGAACACTGTCAGGGCTCCTAGGAACCTATCTATAAAACATAGTGTAGAACACTGTCAGGGCTCCTAGGAACCTATCTATAATACATAGTATAGAACACTGTCAGGACTCCTACGAACCTATCTAAAAAAAAAATGTATAACACTGTCAGGCCTCCTAGGAACCCATCTATAATACATAGTGTAGAACACTGTCAGGGCTCCTAGGAACCTATCTATAAAACATAGTGTAGAACACTGTCAGGGCTCCTAGGAACCTATCTATAAAACATAGTGTAGAACACTGTCAGGGCTCCTAGGAACCTATCTATAAAACATAGCGTATAGCACTGTCAGGGCTCCTAGGAACCTATCTATAAAACATAGTGTAGAACACTGTCAGGGCTCCTAGGAACCTATCTATAAAACGTAGTGTAGAACACTGTCAGGGCTCCTAGGAACCTATCTATAAAACATAGTGTATAACACTGTCAAGGCCCCTAGGAACCTATCTATAAAACATAGTGTAGTACACTGTCAGGGCTCCTAGGAACCTATCTATGAAACATAGTGTATAACACTGTCAGGGCTCCTTGGAACCTATCTATAAAACATAGTGTAGAACACTGTCAGGGCTCCTAGGAACCTATCTATAAAACATAGTGTAGAATACTATCAGGACTCCTAGGAACCTATCTATAAAACATAGTGTAGAACACTGTCAGGGCTCCTAGGAACCTATCTATAATACATAGTGTAGAACACTATCAGGACTCCTAGGAAACTATCTATAAAACATAGTGTAGAACACTGTCAGGGCTCCTAGGAACCTATCTATAAAACATAGTGTAGAACACTGTCAGGGCTCCTAGGAACCTATCTATAAAACATAGTGTAGAACACTGTCCGGGCTCCTAGGAACCTATCTATAAAACATAGTGTAGAACATTGTCAGGGATCCAAGGAACCTATCTATAAAACATAGTGTAGAACACTGTCAGGGCTCCTAGGAACCTATCTATAAAACATAGTGTAGAACACTGTCAGGGCTCCTAGGAACCTATCTATAAAACATAGTGTAGAACACTGTCAGGGCTCCTAGGAACCTATCTATAATACATAGTGTAGAACACTGTCAGGACTCCTAGGAACCTATCTAAAAAAAAAATGTATAACACTGTCAGGCCTCCTAGGAACCCATCTATAATACATAGTGTAGAACACTGTCAGGGCTCCTAGGAACCTATCTATAAAACATAGTGTAGAACACTGTCAGGGCTCCTAGGAACCTATCTATAAAACATAGCGTAGAACACTGTCAGGGCTCCTAGGAACCTATCTATAAAACATAGCGTAGAACACTGTCAGGGCTCCTAGGAACCTATCTATAATACATAGTGTAGAACACTGTCAGGACTCCTAGGAACCTATCTAAAAAAAAAATGTATAACACTGTCAGGCATCCTAGGAACCCATCTATAATACATAGTGTAGAACACTGTCAGGGCTCCTAGGAACCTATCTATAAAACATAGTGTAGAACATTGTCAGGGATCCAAGGAACCTATCTATAAAACATAGTGTAGAACACTGTCAGGGCTCCTAGGAACCTATCTATAAAACATAGTGTAGAACACTGTCAGGGCTCCTAGGAACCTATCTATAAAACATAGTGTATAACACTGTCAGGGCTCCTTGGAACCTATCTATAAAACATAGTGTAGAACACTGTCAGGGCTCCTAGGAACCTATCTATAAAACATAGTGTAGAATACTATCAGGACTCCTAGGAACCTATCTATAAAACATAGTGTAGAACACTGTCAGGGCTCCTAGGAACCTATCTATAATACATAGTGTAGAACACTATCAGGACTCCTAGGAAACTATCTATAAAACATAGTGTAGAACACTGTCAGGGCTCCTAGGAACCTATCTATAAAACATAGTGTAGAACACTGTCAGGGCTCCTAGGAACCTATCTATAAAACATAGTGTAGAACACTGTCCGGGCTCCTAGGAACCTATCTATAAAACATAGTGTAGAACATTGTCAGGGATCCAAGGAACCTATCTATAAAACATAGTGTAGAACACTGTCAGGGCTCCTAGGAACCTATCTATAAAACATAGTGTAGAACACTGTCAGGGCTCCTAGGAACCTATCTATAAAACATAGTGTAGAACACTGTCAGGGCTCCTAGGAACCTATCTATAATACATAGTGTAGAACACTGTCAGGACTCCTAGGAACCTATCTAAAAAAAAAATGTATAACACTGTCAGGCCTCCTAGGAACCCATCTATAATACATAGTGTAGAACACTGTCAGGGCTCCTAGGAACCTATCTATAAAACATAGTGTAGAACACTGTCAGGGCTCCTAGGAACCTATCTATAAAACATAGCGTAGAACACTGTCAGGGCTCCTAGGAACCTATCTATAAAACATAGTGTAGAACACTGTCAGGGCTCCTAGGAACCTATCTATAATACATAGTGTAGAACACTGTCAGGACTCCTAGGAACCTATCTAAAAAAAAAATGTATAACACTGTCAGGCATCCTAGGAACCCATCTATAATACATAGTGTAGAACACTGTCAGGGCTCCTAGGAACCTATCTATAAAACATAGTGTAGAACATTGTCAGGGATCCAAGGAACCTATCTATAAAACATAGTGTAGAACACTGTCAGGGCTCCTAGGAACCTATCTATAAAACATAGTGTAGAACACTGTCAGGGCTCCTAGGAACCTATCTATAAAACATAGTGTAGAACACTGTCAGGGCTACTAGGAACCTATCTATAATACATAGTGTAGAACACTGTCAGGACTCCTAGGAACCTATCTAAAAAAAAAATGTATAACACTGTCAGGCCTCCTAGGAACCCATCTATAATACATAGTGTAGAACACTGTCAGGGCTCCTAGGAACCTATCTATAAAACATAGTGTAGAACACTGTCAGGGCTCCTAGGAACCTATCTATAAAACATAGCGTAGAACACTGTCAGGGCTCCTAGGAACCTATCTATAAAACATAGCGTATAGCACTGTCAGGGCTCCTAGGAACCTATCTATAAAACATAGTGTAGAACACTGTCAGGGCTCCTAGGAACCTATCTATAAAACGTAGTGTAGAACACTGTCAGGACTCCTAGGAACCTATCTATCAAACATAATGTATAACACTGTCAGGCCTCCTAGGAACCTATCTATAAAACATAGTGTATAGCACTGTCAGCGCTCCTAGGAACCTATCTATAAAACATAGTGTAGAACACTGTCAGGGCTCCTAGGAACCTATCTATAAAACATAGTGTAGAACACTGTCAGGGCTCCTAGGAACCTATCTATAAAACATAGTGTAGAACACTGTCAGGGCTCCTAGGAACCTATCTATAAAACATAGTGTAGAACACTGTCAGGACTCCTAGGAACCTATCTATAAAACATAATGTATAACACTGTCAGGCCTCCTAGGAACCTATCTATAAAACATAGTGTATAGCACTGTCATGTCAGGGCTCCTAGGAACCTATCTATAAAACATAGTGTAGAACACTGTCAGGGCTCCTAGGAACCTATCTATAAAACATAGTGTAGAACACTGTCAGGGCTCCTAGGAACCTATCTATAAAACATAGTGTAGAACACTGTCAGGGCTCCTAGGAACCTATCTATAATACATAGTGTAGAACACTATCAGGACTCCTAGGAACCTATCTATAAAACATAGTGTAGAACACTGTCAGGGCTCCTAGGAACCTATCTATAAAACATAGTGTAGAACACTGTCAGGGCTCCTAGGAACCTATCTATAAAACATAGTGTAGAACACTGTCCGGGCTCCTAGGAACCTATCTATAAAACATAGTGTAGAACATTGTCAGGGATCCAAGGAACCTATCTATAAAACATAGTGTAGAACACTGTCAGGGCTCCTAGGAACCTATCTATAAAACATAGTGTAGAACACTGTCAGGGCTCCTAGGAACCTATCTATAAAACATAGTGTAGAACACTGTCAGGGCTCCTAGGAACCTATCTATAATACATAGTGTAGAACACTGTCAGGACTCCTAGGAACCTATCTAAAAAAAAAATGTATAACACTGTCAGGCCTCCTAGGTACCCATCTATAATACATAGTGTAGAACACTGTCAGGGCTCCTAGGAACCTATCTATAAAACATAGTGTAGAACACTGTCAGGGCTCCTAGGAACCTATCTATAAAACATAGTGTAGAACACTGTCAGGGCTCCTAGGAACCTATCTATAAAACATAGTGTAGAACACTGTCCGGGCTCCTAGGAACCTATCTATAAAACATAGTGTAGAACATTGTCAGGGATCCAAGGAACCTATCTATAAAACATAGTGTAGAACACTGTCAGGGCTCCTAGGAACCTATCTATAAAACATAGTGTAGAACACTGTCAGGGCTCCTAGGAACCTATCTATAAAACATAGTGTAGAACACTGTCAGGGCTCCTAGGAACCTATCTATAATACATAGTATAGAACACTGTCAGGACTCCTACGAACCTATCTAAAAAAAAAATGTATAACACTGTCAGGCCTCCTAGGAACCCATCTATAATACATAGTGTAGAACACTGTCAGGGCTCCTAGGAACCTATCTATAAAACATAGTGTAGAACACTGTCAGGGCTCCTAGGAACCTATCTATAAAACATAGTGTAGAACACTGTCAGGGCTCCTAGGAACCTATCTATAAAACATAGCGTATAGCACTGTCAGGGCTCCTAGGAACCTATCTATAAAACATAGTGTAGAACACTGTCAGGGCTCCTAGGAACCTATCTATAAAACGTAGTGTAGAACACTGTCAGGGCTCCTAGGAACCTATCTATAAAACATAGTGTATAACACTGTCAGGGCCCCTAGGAACCTATCTATAAAACATAGTGTAGTACACTGTCAGGGCTCCTAGGAACCTATCTATGAAACATAGTGTATAACACTGTCAGGGCTCCTTGGAACCTATCTATAAAACATAGTGTAGAACACTGTCAGGGCTCCTAGGAACCTATCTATAAAACATAGTGTAGAATACTATCAGGACTCCTAGGAACCTATCTATAAAACATAGTGTAGAACACTGTCAGGGCTCCTAGGAACCTATCTATAATACATAGTGTAGAACACTATCAGGACTCCTAGGAAACTATCTATAAAACATAGTGTAGAACACTGTCAGGGCTCCTAGGAACCTATCTATAAAACATAGTGTAGAACACTGTCAGGGCTCCTAGGAACCTATCTATAAAACATAGTGTAGAACACTGTCCGGGCTCCTAGGAACCTATCTATAAAACATAGTGTAGAACATTGTCAGGGATCCAAGGAACCTATCTATAAAACATAGTGTAGAACACTGTCAGGGCTCCTAGGAACCTATCTATAAAACATAGTGTAGAACACTGTCAGGGCTCCTAGGAACCTATCTATAAAACATAGTGTAGAACACTGTCAGGGCTCCTAGGAACCTATCTATAATACATAGTGTAGAACACTGTCAGGACTCCTAGGAACCTATCTAAAAAAAAAATGTATAACACTGTCAGGCCTCCTAGGAACCCATCTATAATACATAGTGTAGAACACTGTCAGGGCTCCTAGGAACCTATCTATAAAACATAGTGTAGAACACTGTCAGGGCTCCTAGGAACCTATCTATAAAACATAGCGTAGAACACTGTCAGGGCTCCTAGGAACCTATCTATAAAACATAGTGTAGAACACTGTCAGGGCTCCTAGGAACCTATCTATAATACATAGTGTAGAACACTGTCAGGACTCCTAGGAACCTATCTAAAAAAAAAATGTATAACACTGTCAGGCATCCTAGGAACCCATCTATAATACATAGTGTAGAACACTGTCAGGGCTCCTAGGAACCTATCTATAAAACATAGTGTAGAACATTGTCAGGGATCCAAGGAACCTATCTATAAAACATAGTGTAGAACACTGTCAGGGCTCCTAGGAACCTATCTATAAAACATAGTGTAGAACACTGTCAGGGCTCCTAGGAACCTATCTATAAAACATAGTGTATAACACTGTCAGGGCTCCTTGGAACCTATCTATAAAACATAGTGTAGAACACTGTCAGGGCTCCTAGGAACCTATCTATAAAACATAGTGTAGAATACTATCAGGACTCCTAGGAACCTATCTATAAAACATAGTGTAGAACACTGTCAGGGCTCCTAGGAACCTATCTATAATACATAGTGTAGAACACTATCAGGACTCCTAGGAAACTATCTATAAAACATAGTGTAGAACACTGTCAGGGCTCCTAGGAACCTATCTATAAAACATAGTGTAGAACACTGTCAGGGCTCCTAGGAACCTATCTATAAAACATAGTGTAGAACACTGTCCGGGCTCCTAGGAACCTATCTATAAAACATAGTGTAGAACATTGTCAGGGATCCAAGGAACCTATCTATAAAACATAGTGTAGAACACTGTCAGGGCTCCTAGGAACCTATCTATAAAACATAGTGTAGAACACTGTCAGGGCTCCTAGGAACCTATCTATAAAACATAGTGTAGAACACTGTCAGGGCTCCTAGGAACCTATCTATAATACATAGTGTAGAACACTGTCAGGACTCCTAGGAACCTATCTAAAAAAAAAATGTATAACACTGTCAGGCCTCCTAGGAACCCATCTATAATACATAGTGTAGAACACTGTCAGGGCTCCTAGGAACCTATCTATAAAACATAGTGTAGAACACTGTCAGGGCTCCTAGGAACCTATCTATAAAACATAGCGTAGAACACTGTCAGGGCTCCTAGGAACCTATCTATAAAACATAGTGTAGAACACTGTCAGGGCTCCTAGGAACCTATCTATAATACATAGTGTAGAACACTGTCAGGACTCCTAGGAACCTATCTAAAAAAAAAATGTATAACACTGTCAGGCATCCTAGGAACCCATCTATAATACATAGTGTAGAACACTGTCAGGGCTCCTAGGAACCTATCTATAAAACATAGTGTAGAACATTGTCAGGGATCCAAGGAACCTATCTATAAAACATAGTGTAGAACACTGTCAGGGCTCCTAGGAACCTATCTATAAAACATAGTGTAGAACACTGTCAGGGCTCCTAGGAACCTATCTATAAAACATAGTGTAGAACACTGTCAGGGCTACTAGGAACCTATCTATAATACATAGTGTAGAACACTGTCAGGACTCCTAGGAACCTATCTAAAAAAAAAATGTATAACACTGTCAGGCCTCCTAGGAACCCATCTATAATACATAGTGTAGAACACTGTCAGGGCTCCTAGGAACCTATCTATAAAACATAGTGTAGAACACTGTCAGGGCTCCTAGGAACCTATCTATAAAACATAGCGTAGAACACTGTCAGGGCTCCTAGGAACCTATCTATAAAACATAGCGTATAGCACTGTCAGGGCTCCTAGGAACCTATCTATAAAACATAGTGTAGAACACTGTCAGAGCTCCTAGGAACCTATCTATAAAACGTAGTGTAGAACACTGTCAGGACTCCTAGGAACCTATCTATCAAACATAATGTATAACACTGTCAGGCCTCCTAGGAACCTATCTATAAAACATAGTGTATAGCACTGTCAGCGCTCCTAGGAACCTATCTATAAAACATAGTGTAGAACACTGTCAGGGCTCCTAGGAACCTATCTATAAAACATAGTGTAGAACACTGTCAGGGCTCCTAGGAACCTATCTATAAAACATAGTGTAGAACACTGTCAGGGCTCCTAGGAACCTATCTATAAAACATAGTGTAGAACACTGTCAGGACTCCTAGGAACCTATCTATAAAACATAATGTATAACACTGTCAGGCCTCCTAGGAACCTATCTATAAAACATAGTGTATAGCACTGTCATGTCAGGGCTCCTAGGAACCTATCTATAAAACATAGTGTAGAACACTGTCAGGGCTCCTAGGAACCTATCTATAAAACATAGTGTAGAACACTGTCAGGGCTCCTAGGAACCTATCTATAAAACATAGTGTAGAACACTGTCAGGGCTCCTAGGAACCTATCTATAATACATAGTGTAGAACACTATCAGGACTCCTAGGAACCTATCTATAAAACATAGTGTAGAACACTGTCAGGGCTCCTAGGAACCTATCTATAAAACATAGTGTAGAACACTGTCAGGGCTCCTAGGAACCTATCTATAAAACATAGTGTAGAACACTGTCCGGGCTCCTAGGAACCTATCTATAAAACATAGTGTAGAACATTGTCAGGGATCCAAGGAACCTATCTATAAAACATAGTGTAGAACACTGTCAGGGCTCCTAGGAACCTATCTATAAAACATAGTGTAGAACACTGTCAGGGCTCCTAGGAACCTATCTATAAAACATAGTGTAGAACACTGTCAGGGCTCCTAGGAACCTATCTATAATACATAGTATAGAACACTGTCAGGACTCCTAGGAACCTATCTAAAAAAAAAATGTATAACACTGTCAGGCCTCCTAGGAACCCATCTATAATACATAGTGTAGAACACTGTCAGGGCTCCTAGGAACCTATCTATAAAACATAGTGTAGAACACTGTCAGGGCTCCTAGGAACCTATCTATAAAACATAGTGTAGAACACTGTCAGGGCTCCTAGGAACCTATCTATAAAACATAGCGTATAGCACTGTCAGGGCTCCTAGGAACCTATCTATAAAACATAGTGTAGAACACTGTCAGGGCTCCTAGGAACCTATCTATAAAACGTAGTGTAGAACACTGTCAGGGCTCCTAGGAACCTATCTATAAAACATAGTGTATAACACTGTCAGGGCCCCTAGGAACCTATCTATAAAACATAGTGTAGTACACTGTCAGGGCTCCTAGGAACCTATCTATGAAACATAGTGTATAACACTGTCAGGGCTCCTTGGAACCTATCTATAAAACATAGTGTAGAACACTGTCAGGGCTCCTAGGAACCTATCTATAAAACATAGTGTAGAATACTATCAGGACTCCAAGGAACCTATCTATAAAACATAGTGTAGAACACTGTCAGGGCTCCTAGGAACCTATCTATAATACATAGTGTAGAACACTATCAGGACTCCTAGGAAACTATCTATAAAACATAGTGTAGAACACTGTCAGGGCTCCTAGGAACCTATCTATAAAACATAGTGTAGAACACTGTCAGGGCTCCTAGGAACCTATCTATAAAACATAGTGTAGAACACTGTCCGGGCTCCTAGGAACCTATCTATAAATCATAGTGTAGAACATTGTCAGGGATCCAAGGAACCTATCTATAAAACATAGTGTAGAACACTGTCAGGGCTCCTAGGAACCTATCTATAAAACATAGTGTAGAACACTGTCAGGGCTCCTAGGAACCTATCTATAAAACATAGTGTAGAACACTGTCAGGGCTCCTAGGAACCTATCTATAATACATAGTGTAGAACACTGTCAGGACTCCTAGGAACCTATCTAAAAAAAAATGTATAACACTGTCAGGCCTCCTAGGAACCCATCTATAATACATAGTGTAGAACACTGTCAGGGCTCCTAGGAACCTATCTATAAAACATAGTGTAGAACACTGTCAGGGCTCCTAGGAACCTATCTATAAAACATAGCGTAGAACACTGTCAGGGCTCCTAGGAACCTATCTATAAAACATAGCGTATAGCACTGTCAGGGCTCCTAGGAACCTATCTATAAAACATAGTGTAGAACACTGTCAGGGCTCCTAGGAACCTATCTATAAAACATAGTGTAGAACACTGTCAGGACTCCTAGGAACCTATCTATCAAACATAATGTATAACACTGTCAGGCCTCCTAGGAACCTATCTATAAAACATAGTGTATAGCACTGTCAGCGCTCCTAGGAACCTATCTATAAAACATAGTGTAGAACACTGTCAGGGCTCCTAGGAACCTATCTATAAAACATAGTGTAGAACACTGTCAGGGCTCCTAGGAACCTATCTATAATACATAGTGTAGAACACTATCAGGACTCCTAGGAACCTATCTATAAAACATAATGTATAACACTGTCAGGCCTCCTAGGAACCTATCTATAAAACATAGTGTATAGCACTGTCATGTCAGGGCTCCTAGGAACCTATCTATAAAACATAGTGTAGAACACTGTCAGGGCTCCTAGGAACCTATCTATAAAACATAGTGTAGAACACTGTCAGGGCTCCTAGGAACCTATCTATAAAACATAGTGTAGAACACTGTCAGGGCTCCTAGGAACCTATCTATAATACATAGTGTAGAACACTATCAGGACTCCTAGGAACCTATCTATAAAACATAGTGTAGAACACTGTCAGGGCTCCTAGGAACCTATCTATAAAACATAGTGTATAGCACTGTCATGTCAGGGCTCCTAGGAACCTATCTATAAAACATAGTGTAGAACACTGTCAGGGCTCCTAGGAACCTATCTATAAAACATAGTGTAGAACACTGTCAGGGCTCCTAGGAACCTATCTATAAAACATAGTGTAGAACACTGTCAGGGCTCCTAGGAACCTATCTATAATACATAGTGTAGAACACTATCAGGACTCCTAGGAACCTATCTATAAAACATAGTGTAGAACACTGTCAGGGCTCCTAGGAACCTATCTATAAAACATAGTGTAGAACACTGTCAGGGCTCCTAGGAACCTATCTATAAAACATAGTGTAGAGCACTGTCCGGGCTCCTAGGAAACTATCTATAAAACATAGTGTAGAACATTGTCAGGGATCCAAGGAACCTATCTATAAAACATAGTGTAGAACACTGTCAGGGCTCCTAGGAACCTATCTATAAAACATAGTGTAGAACACTGTCAGGGCTCCTAGGAACCTATCTATAAAACATAGTGTAGAACACTGTCAGGGCTCCTAGGAACCTATCTATAATACATAGTATAGAACACTGTCAGGACTCCTAGGAACCTATCTAAAAAAAAAATGTATAACACTGTCAGGCCTCCTAGGAACCCATCTATAATACATAGTGTAGAACACTGTCAGGGCTCCTAGGAACCTATCTATAAAACATAGTGTAGAACACTGTCAGGGCTCCTAGGAACCTATCTATAAAACATAGTGTAGAACACTGTCAGGGCTCCTAGGAACCTATCTATAAAACATAGTGTAGAACACTGTCAGGGCTCCTAGGAACCTATCTATAAAACATAGTGTAGAACACTGTCAGGGCTCCTAGGAACCTATCTATAAAACATAGTGTAGAACACTGTCAGGGCTCCTAGGAACCTATCTATAAAACATAGTGTAGAACACTGTCAGGGCTCCTAGGAACCTATCTATAAAACATAGTGTAGAACACTGTCAGGGCTCCTAGGAACCTATCTATAAAACATAGTGTAGAACACTGTCAGGACTCCTAGGAACCTATCTATAAAACATAATGTATAACACTGTCAGGCCTCCTAGGAACCTATCTATAAAACATAGTGTATAGCACTGTCATGTCAGGGCTCCTAGGAACCTATCTATAAAACATAGTGTAGAACACTGTCAGGGCTCCTAGGAACCTATCTATAAAACATAGTGTAGAACACTGTCAGGGCTCCTAGGAACCTATCTATAAAACATAGTGTAGAACACTGTCAGGGCTCCTAGGAACCTATCTATAATACATAGTGTAGAACACTATCAGGACTCCTAGGAACCTATCTATAAAACATAGTGTAGAACACTGTCAGGTCTCCTAGGAACCTATCTATAAAACATAGTGTAGAACACTGTCAGGGCTCCTAGGAACCTATCTATAAAACATAGTGTAGAACACTGTCAGGGCTCCTAGGAACCTATCTATAAAACATAGTGTAGAACACTGTCAGGGCTCCTAGGAACCTATCTATAATACATAGTATAGAACACTGTCAGGACTCCTAGGAACCTATCTAAAAAAAAAATGTATAACACTGTCAGGCCTCCTAGGAACCCATCTATAATACATAGTGTAGAGCACTGTCAGGGCTCCTAGGAACCTATCTATAAAACATAGTGTAGAACACTGTCAGGGCTCCTAGGAACCTATCTATAAAACATAGTGTAGAACACTGTCAGGGCTCCTAGGAACCTATCTATAAAACATAGTGTAGAACACTGTCAGGGCTCCTAGGAACCTATCTATAAAACATAGTGTAGAACACTGTCAGGGCTCCTAGGAACCTATCTATAAAACATAGTGTAGAACACTGTCAGGGCTCCTAGGAACCTATCTATAAAACATAGTGTAGAACACTGTCAGGACTCCTAGGAACCTATCTATAAAACATAATGTATAACACTGTCAGGCCTCCTAGGAACCTATCTATAAAACATAGTGTATAGCACTGTCATGTCAGGGCTCCTAGGAACCTATCTATAAAACATAGTGTAGAACACTGTCAGGGCTCCTAGGAACCTATCTATAAAACATAGTGTAGAACACTGTCAGGGCTCCTAGGAACCTATCTATAAAACATAGTGTAGAACACTGTCAGGGCTCCTAGGAACCTATCTATAATACATAGTGTAGAACACTATCAGGACTCCTAGGAACCTATCTATAAAACATAGTGTAGAACACTGTCAGGGCTCCTAGGAACCTATCTATAAAACATAGTGTAGAACACTGTCAGGGCTCCTAGGAACCTATCTATAAAACATAGTGTAGAACACTGTCCGGGCTCCTAGGAACCTATCTATAAAACATAGTGTAGAACATTGTCTGGGATCCAAGGAACCTATCTATAAAACATAGTGTAGAACACTGTCAGGGCTCCTAGGAACCTATCTATAAAACATAGTGTAGAACACTGTCAGGGCTCCTAGGAACCTATCTATAAAACATAGTGTAGAACACTGTCAGGGCTCCTAGGAACCTATCTATAATACATAGTATAGAACACTGTCAGGACTCCTAGGAACCTATCTAAAAAAAAAATGTATAACACTGTCAGGCCTCCTAGGAACCCATCTATAATACATAGTGTAGAGCACTGTCAGGGCTCCTAGGAACCTATCTATAAAACATAGTGTAGAACACTGTCAGGGCTCCTAGGAACCTATCTATAAAACATAGTGTAGAACACTGTCAGGGCTCCTAGGAACCTATCTATAAAACATAGTGTAGAACACTGTCAGGGCTCCTAGGAACCTATCTATAAAACATAGTGTAGAACACTGTCAGGACTCCTAGGAACCTATCTATAAAACATAATGTATAACACTGTCAGGCCTCCTAGGAACCTATCTATAAAACATAGTGTATAGCACTGTCATGTCAGGGCTCCTAGGAACCTATCTATAAAACATAGTGTAGAACACTGTCAGGGCTCCTAGGAACCTATGTATAAAACATAGTGTAGAACACTGTCAGGGCTCCTAGGAACCTATCTATAAAACATAGTGTAGAACACTGTCAGGGCTCCTAGGAACCTATCTATAATACATAGTGTAGAACACTATCAGGACTCCTAGGAACCTATCTATAAAACATAGTGTAGAACACTGTCAGGGCTCCTAGGAACCTATCTATAAAACATAGTGTAGAACACTGTCAGGGCTCCTAGGAACCTATCTATAAAACATAGTGTAGAACACTGTCCGGGCTCCTAGGAACCTATCTATAAAACATAGTGTAGAACATTGTCAGGGATCCAAGGAACCTATCTATAAAACATAGTGTAGAACACTGTCAGGGCTCCTAGGAACCTATCTATAAAACATAGTGTAGAACACTGTCAGGGCTCCTAGGAACCTATCTATAAAACATAGTGTAGAACACTGTCAGGGCTCCTAGGAACCTATCTATAATACATAGTATAGAACACTGTCAGGACTCCTAGGAACCTATCTAAAAAAAAAATGTATAACACTGTCAGGCCTCCTAGGAACCCATCTATAATACATAGTGTAGAACACTGTCAGGGCTCCTAGGAACCTATCTATAAAACATAGTGTAGAACACTGTCAGGGCTCCTAGGAACCTATCTATAAAACATAGTGTAGAACACTGTCAGGGCTCCTAGGAACCTATCTATAAAACATAGCGTATAGCACTGTCAGGGCTCCTAGGAACCTATCTATAAAACATAGTGTAGAACACTGTCAGGGCTCCTAGGAACCTATCTATAAAACATAGTGTAGAACACTGTCAGGACTCCTAGGAACCTATCTATAAAACATAATGTATAACACTGTCAGGCCTCCTAGGAACCTATCTATAAAATATAGTGTATAGCACTGTCAGGGCTCCTAGGAACCTATCTATAAAACATAGTGTAGAACACTGTCAGGGCTCTCTAATTTCTAGATTTCTAAGGCAAACACAACCAAAGTTATGACAGTAAAGTAAATGTAACATGTATATCTATGGAAAAATAAATGGCAAGAAGAGGATACCGAGTTTAACCATACACTGCACTGACACTCGCTTTTACACATCCCAAACTCTCCAAAAATCACCCCTTTTTGGGGAAGATAGTGCTTGCCCATAGTTTTGTAGCCACATACGGTTGTCATACTGCAAAAAGCAATGGTGTTGCAGCAACATTTACTCATTTTGATCATTGGTAACCACTACAGGCATATCTTTATTTGGGAGACAAAAAAACGATGAAGAATTGGCTTTTCAAAAATAAAAAGCCACTAAAAATTGTATGGAAGCAGATGTAAAATGAAATTTTTTTTTTTTTTTTTTTTAAATACCAAATCTGTGGTGTGCTGGTGGACCAGGCTGCCTGAGTAGTGACAGTGGTGGTAGGACATAATATAATGCATCAAGTCGATGGATGTGTTAGCCTGAGTGGCGGTAGCTGTGGCAACATGAGTCGCTGCCGTATTGCACAATAGACATAGACAAAATTTGATTATTGGCAATGACAAGGTTAACTCTTCTGCTTTTGTGATCGTAATTCAGTATTAGAGGGCAAATACAGCAGTCTCAAGCTCACATAGCAGCACAACTCTGCCCTCCCTCCTATCTATGATATACAGCACTGTCTGTGAAATTGCTTGAATCTGACTACATTTTCCTATTCTAGCTATTGCTTGTAATCTTTTCAGACATGAGCTCTGAATAATACAGTGAGCTGTATCACAGATCCTTCACTATCTCCACCATTACTGCAACTGGTTTCTGATGACACTTGCAGCACCTTATATAGTGTCTATGACATCACCACTGTAAGTTGTCCACCTACCACTGTCTATTAGCTGTTAGGCTGCAGCCAATAGAAGACATTGTTGCAGAAGGAGCGGACTGTAGTGGGAGACACAGGAGCACTGGGACAGGTGACTGTGAGAAGAACAGGGTCAGTCATGGGACCCAGAAATAGAAAGACACTTTCCATGCAGAGCTGTGAGAAGGAAAGTATTGGAGCAATGGGGGAATGGGTGTAATATGGTGCAATGAGTACCCAGAAATATTATTCCCCACATAAGCCTTTCAATGCAAAAACCACATTACCCTAAAATTCGCTCTTAGGGTATATGAAAATGGGTTTCTATAAACTCTAAAGGTGCCTGTCACATACAATGCTTAATATAGAAGGCCTAGCTTTTATCTCTATGGTTTTATCTCTAATGCGTATATCTACTTTCAACATGCATTGTTATTGCTATTATCAGAGTGTCTTAAAGAAACCACTCTTACCAAATCTTATCACATCCCGTCTAGACTAGAGTAACAACACCCTCTGTGAGCTTTCTTGTAAACAGATTGGATCCCGTCCAAAGAATGGAGAATAGTTCACACAACTCAAGTACCGTCCTCGCCAGCCATACATAATAAGGTTAGAATTTCTGCTTCTACAAGAGACAAAGAGCGGTACATCAAGGAATGGAGAAGCACAATAAATAACTCCAAGAAACTCACCGTGTACCAGTCATTGCAAAGAGACTACACCATGGCCACCTACCTGGAGAGAATACGCCACCCCAAACACAGACAGACCCTGAGCCGGTATAGACTGAGTGCCCACAACCTAGAGATAGAGACGGGGCGACACAGGCAGACGTACAAGCCACGGGAGAACAGACTGTGCCAGCACTGTGACCAGGGGGCCCTAGAAGACGAGACCCACTTCCTGCTACACTGCACCAAATACTCAGCTGTGAGGGCCGTCTACTACCAAAGACTCTCTGCCCACATCCCAGACTTCATATCTGCAGACGAGAAGAGGAAACTCTACATCCTACTGGGAGAAGAAGAGGCCACTGTGTCCAGCTGTCACCAAACAAGAGGAAGATGAGATTCCACGGACTGTTATACCCCAAACCACCCACCCCACCTCCCCATATAGCGGTCACCAACTAAGAGGAAGATGAGACTCCATGGACTGTTATACCCCAAATCAACCCTCCCCCTTACCCACCACTCCCCCCCACACTTTACTAGCTTTGGCAATGCCAAATATCTATTCAGACCTGCCAATAAAGCCTGTTTGATTTGATTTGATTTGTCCTCTACGGTGGTTTTCATACACAGACCACACTCATCCCATAGTCTTCTCTTTCACTTCTTGTTGTGTTATCACCTAGAAACATCCAGAAATCTTTAACACTAGAGTCTTACAGAAATATCATGGCTGACTTACCTATGTATCGTACAAGCAGCCTGTGTATGGGCTGTAGGGCCCATCATAATGGGGGGCCACATTTCATTGTGCAGCCTACGGGCTGTAAGAACCTCTGCCCGATCACAGGAATATTCTCCTTCTCACCAATTGGTTTGCACCATTTAACCTACTAGAGGGAATGAAATGCATCAACAAATTGTGGACCACAAAAACTTACATGGCATAACTTACGTAACACAATAACTGTAAATTGCAATGAGAGCAGGCTTATCAACTCTCCGGGAAGCTCCAGAAAAAAATGGGTGACCTCCTAGATTCCCGCAGCAGTAGGCTATGCTTCCAGGCCGTGGGGATTGGAGTCACTGTGTATGTGACGTGGGCTGATCATGTCCAAAAATAGAGCATGGCCAGCACATTTAATGCTTAAAAAGGGAACAAGGGCGCCAGGGGCGTAACTGCCAGGGTAGCAGCGGGACATTAGGGGGCCCAGTGACAGCTGCAACTGCTGCGTTTTTTTCTTTTTTAATAGACCGTTACCTGCTAGAGTAACTCCGATCCTGGCTTCTGCTCATGGCCGCCATCGCTTCTTCTTCTGCACAGGTGGCTGTGAGCAGGAGCCGTATCGGTAAGTAAGGCCGCAGGCCCCACAAACACTATTATTATACTTGGGGTTCTTTTCAGACCACCGAGTATAATGATCAGAGGCCCAGGAGAGGTGAGGAAACATAAAAAACACAGTTACTTACCTCTCCTGGCTCCACGCAGGCTTCAGGCCTACTTGTGTGATGTCTCTGACGTCACATGACCGGGGCCTGCGTCCTTATGCGTCGTGACGCAAGCCCCACTCAAGTGACGACCCGTACATCATTGAAGATGGCTGACATCATCAGGGACCGCATTGGAGCCAGGGAGAGGTAAGTAACAGTGTTTTTTATGTTTGTATTCTTCCCTGGAAGTCTGAAATAATCCAGAGTATAATAATTGTTCTTGGGTGTCCACAAGTGGGCATAATACTCTGCGCAGGGGCCACTATGGAGGATCATATGGTGTGCAAGGGCCACTGTGGGAAATAATACTGTGTATAGGGGCCACTATGGTGCATAGTACTATGTGCAGGGGCCACGATGGTGCATAATACTGTGTTCAGGGGCCACGATGGGGCATAATACTGTGTGCAGGGGCCACTATAGGACATAATACTGTGTTCAGGGGCCATGATGGGGCATAATACTGTGTGCAGGGGCCACTATGGGGCATAATACTGTGTGCAGGGGCCACGATGGGGCATAATACTGTGTGCAGGGGCCACGATGGGGCATAATACTGTGTGCAGGGGCCACGATGGGGCATAATACTGTGTGCAGGGGACACTATGGGGCATAATACTGTGTGCAGGGGCCACGATGGGGCATAATACTGTGTGCAGGGGCTACTATGGGGCATAATACTGTGTGCAAGGCCCTCTATAGGGCATAATAGTGTGTGCCGGGGCCACTATGGGACATAATACTGTGTGCAAGGGCCTCTATAGGGCATAATAGTGTGTGCCGGGGCCACTATGGGGCATAACACTGTGTACATAGGCCATAATAGTGCATGATAGTGCATGCAGGAATGCGGGGGGGGGGGGGAGCAGTCGGTCGGGGTTGTTGCGGACATTAAAGAGTCCTCATAGTATGTTGCAGAGCTCCAAATTAAATAATTAATTAACAGGCCTAGATGGGCTACCACCCATTGGGCCTGGAGAAGCCACACAGACACGCAGGTGATTGTGTATCAAGTGAGTTCTGATTTATTATAAGAAAAAGGTAGTTTAAATACATTACAGACAAAGAGCTGGCTTGGCTATTCTAATCAGGTACAACACGATTGGTTATAGAGATATAAGACAAGCCTGGCACATGACTATTGGCTGAGGTCTGCATATCATTATTACACTCCAACCTGGGATGACCTTTCTCATGACATGAAAAAGTATCTAAGATATTTATGTGTAAGCCAACATCATACACTAGTTCTAGATGTATATCACAGAAAGAGAGATAATGATCACGTACTGGTCCGCTCCGGCCTTGGGGCTAACGACCAAACAGGTTATTTGAACCGGTTTCTACACCCACTCTCAAAGATGACCACAAATAGATAAGGAGTTATAACCCAACCATTAACATTCCACACGCCTTATCCCCTAAAGGGGTCTCTTAGACTCTAAACAGACATCCTTATGAAGCTTAGAACAGAAAATGCTTACAAAATGGCTGACAGAATACAAGATGGAAGATGTGATCCTAACAGTTCCCCCATTTTGAGATAACTGGATACAGGAATTCATATTTAGGTACTTCAGTGACTTAACGTCTACTGCTGGACCTTCCCAGATTCCCCTTATATATATTCCTGTATTCCAAATTAATCTCAACCATAGTTCTGGCCTGTTATTTTCAGTCTGATTATACATTCACTTGCTTATACTATGTATCATTACTTCCTGTTGTGTTATGAAAACAGCTATATAACATGACTGAGGCTAATATGGGGCTATGAGGACATATCCTACAGTCTGACACATTCAGATCTTCGTTCAAAATCATATAAAAAAAAAACAAAAAACTTATTGTCCCACTCATCGTCAAATGTTCTATGCAGGCTTATCGCCAGAATAATCTATAACAGTAACATCTGGAGAATCTTCATCGCTGTTTGTGTAGAGACTTCTTTGTAATGTGAAGCATGGATACAATTAGGCTTCCCGTCAAGTTTCATAGAAGTATTAGTAGTTAGCAGCACTTGGAGCGAATCATCAAATCTTGGTTCAAGAGGATTTCTCACGTGTCATCAATCTCTTGGTTCAAATGAATAGGTCCCATCCACTTAACTTAAAATCTGAGAGGGAGGAGAAAACTCAAAACTATACATTAGTCAGATGTTTTTGCCAAGACATCACATAGTCAGTCAGTACACCATAATACAACTCTAACCTAGGGGCTGACCCAAAAAAAGTTTGCTATGGGCTAAAACCAATTCTTCTATCAGGAAGATACCTTACAGAAGATACAAATACAAGTGACACTCTACATCTTTCAATAGCCGTCTACCTGCAGCCCACTTGTGATGGCTTTTTTCACCAGATATGCCCCAGGCCATCCTGAAGAGAAATCACTATACACACAAGCGCGTACTTATACTGTCTCACCTTTAGTAGTTACTAAAGTTATAGTTATAGCATATAGTTATCCTGCAATCTCTGGAACAGGTACAAGGGCTCTGGGCATGGCTCAAAGACACTTTTCATTTACAACATGCCATGCAGGCTCACATATATCTGTCAGTAGTGATACTAAATCCTGCAGCTGCCCATCCTCCGCTCACCAGGTCACACATGGCTACTTCTACTCAAAGAAACTTTTCACTTTTTATGAACTCTGCTCAATCCGAAATACATACATTATTTTATTCATTATCTCACCTGTGAAATGTGTCCCTCTATCAGACTCTATCATCTCAGGTATCCCCAATCTACACACAAACTCAGATATCAATTTCTTGGCAGTTACCTGCGTCGTTGCTCGGCTGATCCAACCTGAGAACAAATACACAGACCAACACATTTGTACGTTCAGATTCAGGCAATTATATTTAATGGATACAGGGGTTTTGGTGTGCATGCGGTGTGTCTTAACTACCTGCCCTGGATTGTGTAGAGCACCTATGTGACATGCTTTTACGTGATTCCCTGCAGCCCTTCCAAAAGCTGAGGCAAACTATAGTTTACCCACTAATGACTCCATGGCATTTCAAGAGGCATGCACCTTACCGTGGGCCAAACCAGCCATTTGGGGGTACACTGATTTATCCCCCATTTTCACATTCCTTCACATTCTCTGGCACCAGCCTTTGTCCATTTCTCAATTTCCTCCCCAGTCACCTTAGAGTACAGCCCCTTGGGGTCTGCTATTTTTCTCACCTGGTTGAGACCCTTCCATGGTAGTAGTACCGCTGCTCAATCAGCCTTCTAATTTCCAATACTCTCAGGGTCTCTTCCCTTTGTGTGAGCTCTGACTTTCACAATTGCCAACTGCTTACGAAGCAATGTGGCCTCCATCAACTGACTTACTAAGTTTCCTTTCTTAATTGGCTTGCCCTGTGCCATCAGGAAGTTCCTGGACCTCCATATTGGACCATAACCATGTGCAATGCCAAACGTATACCTGGAGTCAGTGTAAATGTTTGCTGTGCTATCAGGCGTCTATAAGGTCAGCCTCTTATAATGACATGTGTGGTGGAAGGGCTTCTTATACTATGGTGTCATGTATAATGACTACAGCATACCCTGTATTCAAATTTGCCTTTTTCTGTTAGGTACCTGGAACCGTCTACAAACATCTCATAGTCAGGATTCTCCAATGGGGCGTCAGTGACATGACTGAAGCCGACTCTTCTGAGAGGAGTTTAAAAATATCTCATCTACTAAATATCTCATTATCTACTCCCCCCTTTTGAATCATGAACTCCTACTGGTATAAGAGTTGCAGGATTCAAAAGTCAAATAACGCTGAAATGAGATGTTTGAGGAGGATGTAGAGCAAATTCCATGCTGCTCTATCTTGCCAAAGAAATATGACATCTGTCTATCTGTGTGAGGATTGCCTTACCACCGTTCTGATAGAGGAAAACACATCAGGTTCATGTCTGTCTATCTGTGGCACAAGAAAAATTAAAATTATCAACATATCACAATAATATTCACTTAATCTCCCATAAAACATTTGTCTAATCTTTTTCATACACTGGTGGTTTTTGCTATCACTTCTTTTGTCTAATTAGATTTCCAGTGTCTTTCTTTTAAGCTATACAAGGCAATAAAATACTCTATTTGCCCTCAGCAGATATACAATAGAACTTTTGAGACCTAATTAAGACACTAATTAAGACACTGTAGCCTAAGGGTACAGCCATTGTAAGTCGCTGGCTGGCTAAAACTTGCCAAACCTGTATTCAGACTTATTTATACAATCCTAAGTAAATTCAATTCTCTACAACTTCTAATTATTCCAGAATTACAACTAATTCATTAAATGCTCAAAATATATCAGCAGAGAAGGCAAAACTTTAAGGGATCAATCTATCTCCCCCCTCCCCCGTCATAACAAGAATTTATACACAAAAACACATTACAGAGCAGATATCCGAGTGCCTTCTGATCTACTTAGTCAGATGTCTATCACCTTGTAGCAAACAATGCCGCAGAAATACCACTTTTGTTTTGTAAAACTATGATTTATCTTTTCCTGCGTGTACATATTAAGATAGCTCACATGCATTGCCTACCCCTTTATGGTGCCTAATCCCATATCAGAAGGATCAATCTGAATAGAAATGACCAATAACATTGTCCAAGTATTAGATAAAACTTTTTCACAAAATAATTCCCGATTGTTAACATTCATGGGTTTATAGTATAAACTCATAACCAATAAACACCGAGTACCTAGTACATGTACATGGTATATCAAGTACATCTCATATTCACCAGAAGACATACTGTATATATATATATTTTCAACGATGGAAAGGAACTCATATCTACTTGTCACCACCCTCTGTGGGACTATCAGCATTCAATTTCTTCATCTGCTCCCTGTGGAGACTAAAAATGTAACAATATAAACATGAACAAACAGAGCATGTACATGTAACACATATGGGCCCATTCATATACATACATGCAAACTTCACACTGGAGCTCCAGACACACACACATCCATTGAATCATAAAAAACTTGTCAATTTTCATATATTTTGTACAGTGATATCTCACTTATTGTCTCTTTTCCTACAAATAATCACAGGGTTAGTTATAATTCCTGCACAGCTGGATATTGAAGAAAAATAAACAAAACATGTCATTAGATGGCTTCGTCTTCTCGTCACTGGAAAATAAACATAATAATGATTATCTAAAATTTATGCCATTAATCCAAATCTAAAGACATTTAATGTGATTTAAACAGCCAATACTGATACCAACATTACATATTAATATTTTTTTTCTTTTCTTTCGACATACCATCTATATGACCACCTTACCCTATACAGTTACAAATTATTAAACCATATATTCATAATTCTCCATATATTATACCAATGGTGTTACAATGTTACAATCTCACTTATAGCTGACAACTTAGCCACCTGCTGTCTCCCCTTCCCCCTTCTTGCTGACACCTACCAAACCTGTATAACATGATACCTCTGCTGTGGATATACAGAGGACAATAGGAGGTGGGGGAGGGGCCTGACACTCATTGTGAATTTATCTGGTACCTGGGAAAGCTGGGTGGATTCCTCCTTAGTTAGTACAGAAACATGAAATGACTCAGACAATGAGACAGCCAGCATATAAAATTCATCAGTGGTAATAGCTGATGTTTCCACTTGTACCTCCCCACTAAGATCAAATTTTATATTTGCACCAAGCACCGTTAACACCTCAGTACCACTAAGAGATGTTGGCACATCGTCACTAACAAGCAATTTGGTGACATTTTGCCCTCTAAGTTTTACATTGAGTGGCACTGTTTCTTTTAAAATGATTCTTTTTCCTCCTAATCCAACACAAGATTGAGATTTATCAGTCCTCGGCTCATAAGGTATGTGGCATCCTTTAACAACAGAAATGGCAGCCCCTGTATCCACTAAGAAGGGGATTTCTTCCCCCACTACCTCCCCTTTGTTTTATGTATTATTGCCACACCTTCTTCTGATGTTTTTGCAGGGAGGACTGGTACAGGGTTGCCAACTCCTCATTGAGGGGTGTTGGCACATTAGTCAGTGCCCTGAGCTGGGGGCTTTCCAGCTTTTAGGGACCTACAGTCTTTTATAAAATGGCCTGGCTTCCCACAGTGATGACACTTGTAATTGTGTTTTTGTTTGCCTCCTTGTCTGTTGCGAGTTCTCTGGCCAGAATTTTTATTATTGAAGGCAAGCAATACCTTTTTCTCCTTCTCAGACCTGTCTTCAACAGTTTATTGCATCCTCTTCCAACTGCTCTCTTCCCTGCTCTTTCTCTAACTATCTCTTGAGCTGTTTTCCATACTGGCTGACTCTGCACTCCTCCCATTCTGTTCTGCGTGCTTTTCTTTCCTACTTTCCACTGTCTCTTATCTGTCCTTTTTTTCCAAGATATAGCACACTATATATACTGTATCTAAATCAAAAGTGACTTTTAAGATCAGTTTAGAGGATTTCCTCCTTCCCTTCTGTCCTTTTTTTCCAAGATACAGCACACTATATATACTGTATCTAAATCAAAAGTGACTTTCAAGGTCCCTCTGCCTTTTTCCTGCCCTTTTTTTTCCAAGATACTACTGTATCTAAATCAAAAGTGACTAATTAAGGTCAGATGGAGGGTTTTTAGGGATCACTATGTCCCTTTGTCACGTGACTACTTACTTTCCACAGAACACAAATGAATACAATGAATGCACAACCATAACAGATCAGCTAACAATTTCAGCCCAAGTTCCTAGCTAGCAACACCCATACAACATACTGCTCTTAGGTTCTTTGCAAAAAGCTTGAGATATCTATATAAGGAACATATGTGTTTACCTCACACTCGGACAGGAGTACAAGAAGTCCTTAGGAACACAGATCAGATTGGTAAGAAAAAAAAGTTCTTACCTGCAGCGCTGACTTTTGTTGGATCTGTGGTCCCAGGAACTTCTGTAATCACTGGTCGTCCGAGGGATCAGCAAACCGTCTCCTTATTTCTCAAGCCGCACGTTGGAAGCCAATTTGTTGCGGACATTAAAGAGTCCTCATAGTATGTTGCAGAGCTCCAAATTAAATAATTAATTAACAGGCCTAGATGGGCTACCACCCATTGGGCCTGGAGAAGCCACACAGACACGCAGGTGATTGTGTATCAAGTGAGTTCTGATTTATTATAAGAAAAAGGTAGTTTAAATACATTACAGACAAAGAGCTGGCTTGGCTATTCTAATCAGGTACAACACGATTGGTTATAGAGATATAAGACAAGCCTGGCACATGACTATTGGCTGAGGTCTGCATATCATTATTACACTCCAACCTGGGATGACCTTTCTCATGACATGAAAAAGTATCTAAGATATTTATGTGTAAGCCAACATCATACACTAGTTCTAGATGTATATCACAGAAAGAGAGATAATGATCACGTACTGGTCCGCTCCGGCCTTGGGGCTAACGACCAAACAGGTTATTTGAACCGGTTTCTACACCCACTCTCAAAGATGACCACAAATAGATAAGGAGTTATAACCCAACCATTAACATTCCACACGCCTTATCCCCTAAAGGGGTCTCTTAGACTCTAAACAGACATCCTTATGAAGCTTAGAACAGAAAATGCTTACAAAATGGCTGACAGAATACAAGATGGAAGATGTGATCCTAACAGGGTCTTTGAGGGCGGTCGGGGGCCTTATGTCAAAAATTTGCTACGGGGCCCTGCCATTCCTACGCCGCTGAACAAGGCAATATATAAAAGAGATGTGGTGATGTCCCAAAGCAGCATGGTCACATCTATAGGGAGTCATGGCTTTGCCCCCAAATTTTCACTGGGCACACTGAGAATTAAAGGATTCTGGGACTTTTAACCAAGCAGTTGATCTAGAGCCATCAAGTCCAATTACTTAAAGGGATTATTAGGTTTCTAAGATTAGGATAGGACATCAATATTAGACCTGTGGGACCCGCACCTGGGACCCCCACGGATCACCTGTACTGAGACAGAGCGGTTGGCGTTGCTCACTTGCCATGCAGACTGTAGTCTATGGGGTAGCCCTGCAGTACCTACAATCATCACTACATTTTGCATGGCATGTGAGCAGTGCGGCTATATTGGGTTGCCTTGGTTTCCAGTTATCTGTGGGGGTCCCGGGTTTGATGGCCTATCGTAAGGATAGAACATCAATATTAGAAGCTTGAATAATTTGCCATGTGAACTTTGCCTTAAGACATCTTGTGGATCCTGCAAAATTTCATTAATAGAAAATACTACTGACGCTGGGTTCACACCTGCGTCTGGGGTCTCCGTACTATGGTTTCCGTCTTCTGCATGGCAGAAGACGGAAACCATAGATCGGGTCCGGCCGTGCGCGGCGGTGAGCGTTTTAGGCTCTCCGCCGCGAAACCGGATTTTTTTATCCGGACACAGAGTAGTGCATGTCCGACTCTGTGTCCGGATTATAAAACCCGTTTCGCGGCGGAGAGCACAAAACGCTCACTGCCGCGCACGGCCGGACAGCTTTCTCACCCATTCAAATGAATGGGTGAGAAAGTCTCCTGCAGGTTTCCGTATCCTGCATCTGTTTTATGCAGGAAACGGAAACCTGCAATAAGGACCCTACAACGCAGATGTGAACGAGCCCTTAGGATTTTTTTTTTGGTTTGTGCCTTCAAAATTGTCCCTTATAGCGAGCTAGAACATAGTGTTTTTCTGGAGACTTCTGGAAGGGTTTATATGGAGACTTCTAATTCTATCATAAAATAATCCGCATCTCAATGTTCCTTTTCATCTCTTGCCCACTTTTTCTCTTTTGTAAAAGCGGATCAGCCCAGATCCTGCCTGGTGTATGGACTGCCTCATTCAGTCCTCTCCGTACACTGTACATACATTGTGATACGCGTGCCCCGACCATCGCCGCCCTATCCACTGCCCACTCCCCACCCACATAGCGTTACACATAACATTGGGGCTATATGCAGCCACATGAAGGGAGGACGTTCCCTATATTCCAAGAAAAAATCTCAATAAGTATAATAACCAATCTGACATTCCAGAGATTGCCAAGTAGATTCCCAGGGGCACTCCGGACATGTCTGCTAGTTCTCTACCCTTGTACTGTATGTTGTTTGTCCCATGAAAGGGCTGCTTGTAATAGTGCCGAGCCTCCAGCGCCTGCATAAATGTTGTCTGCCACTGTAATACTGATGGATTGACACAACAAGGGCCCTTATTCCTCCATAGCTGCAATGTGGTCATGCTCCTGAAAACTTCACGATTCCACTATTGGGTATAGAGGAGGGTGAGATATTTACCTATTAATACATCTGGTCGTGACCTTATAAACCTCTAGCTCTCTGGGTCTGCGGCCAGGACATACATGACACGGTCAGTGCTAAAAGCAGATACATTTAGGTTACTGTGCCACGTAGCAAACCGCAACTAAAAAATGCAGTGGAAACGCCACCAATATTAGATTCGACACCTAGGACTCCAGCAGATTACTGGTACTCAGAGCCAACTTTAACCATAGGGTCAACAGTGCACTTGCACTGAATCCTATGGTAACGGGGCCCCATTGGGACAGCGGGGAAGTTCTGCATATGCTGTCCCACCGTTTCGGGCTGCCTCTGTTGCATACATGGAGTCGTCTACTCCCTGCTTCATCATTCACTCTCTCTTCCCTGTGAGCTGTAGGCACAGACTTCTGCAATGTTAACCCCTTTCCTATCAATCAGAGTTCCTACTATAGTTTTGCTCTCTGATTGTCGCATAGAGGGATAATGTAATACCCCTCTGAGCATAATCCGAGAGGTATTCTTTTGTAATACCCCTCTGAACATAACCAAGAAGTTTATTGGCACTGTGACCCAGACGTTTACCATTGTCGAGGTCGCAGCACCAAAAGAGTTGCACCAAACACTTACACAACGCATGCACAAAGTCATCAATTAAGTTTACATTTTTTACTGTCCCTGTCTTGTCCATATATCACCTTTATAGAATAAAATACGCCGAGCACCCCCTCTAGCAATATCCGTTACACTCTAAAATAATAGCAATAATGATTATTACTAGAGATGAACATATAAAATATTTCCGACAGGCGGAAAAGTTCCATCAGTCACATAACACATTGTCACCCTTTGAATGTCACCATACAAAATTCAGGTTTTAGCCATTTTTCAGGTATAATAGCTGGTGGTGATGGGGGGGCGGGGGAGCCACTTATGACATTTTTGCACTGCTGGTTCCAAGGCAGCGTGGGAGAGTCGCACTGCTCACTTGCCGTACATACAGTAGCGATCAGCGTAGGTATAGCAGCGATGCCCCATTCAAGTCTATGGGGGTACCGGTGATCTACAGGGGATCCAGGCAGTGGCGTAACTAGCGGCATAGCAGCGGAGGCAGCTGCCACAGGGCCTAGGACATTAGGGGCCCAGTGACAGCCGCTACTATTGCTATCATTATACTCGGGGGGTCTTTTCGGACCCCCGAGTATAATGATTGCCGGACCGGGAGAGGTAAGAAACATAAAAAAACATATTACTTACATATTACTTACCTCTCCAAGATCCTGCCAGGCCTCCTTCCTGACGTCTCTGACGTCACATGAACCCGGCCTGCGTCCCAGGTCATGTGACGTCCGACGTCATTGAACAAGGACGGCAGAGGAGAAGAAAGTGTAGGAGCCAGGTGACAGGTAAGTTTTTTATGTTTTTATTTTTTCACATAGGGGTGGATTCTGCCTGAGAACTTAATATGTGGGACTCTCTAGTTCATGGGCCAGATGGAAGCTGCAATCTCAATACTGATGCCATTGTTTATGGGCCCCCTAAGACTCCTGGGCCGCGGTGTGACTGCACTGACTGCACCCTCTGCACTTGTAGCTGGTTGTGATTGTAACCACCAAGTCTTGTGCCTTTTTCAGTAACCATTAAGCAGGGTGCCTCCTGTCGGAATAAGGATAAATTCAGAGTTACAGCTATGTGTCCACCTCCTCATTGCACCGGGCCCTGCCATAAGAGCCAAGGGCCACACACAGAAATGATCCCCTTACAAGTACAGAGCTCTTTCTTTATAGTCTGGCTTACCACATAATGTGCTGAGTATTTCCCTCCCAAGGCTTGGAAATGTCCATGTCTGCCAGAAGCAAATACAGTGTTAATCCATCATAATACCGTGTGAGAGCCTGAAATGAAGCTTAAGAATCTGACGCAAGCAGCAGATATGTCAGCGCGTGTGTAATAGCCGAGTGGACATAGCTTCTTAGGAGAAAGCACTTAAGGAGAGAACTCCCTCGAGGTTGTAGCTTTTCATAATGAAAGCTCCCAAATGGCCCTTGGAGGTGATGTCTGAGAAGTGGAGCGGAAAGCTAAGACGATTCAGGCAAAAACTATTTCAATAAAAGTAAAGCAAATGCCCCTCCTCCACCCCATCCTGTATACTCACATATACACAAAAGTCGATTCTGTTCTATAACTGGGGACTACATCTGGCCGTATACTTTACAGAGCTTGTTCGGCTCACCTACCCCTCTGAAACCCCCAGTGCAAAGTCACACTTGATTGAGACAAATGCAGATTTGGTCTGGCCCACGGATGAACAGGTAAACCCACAATGGGCTCCTGGGCCAGTTGACAATGAGCATCAGGTAATATTGGCATGTGGCTATATAGTGGGGTCCTGGACTGAGTTTTACTGCTTAGCCCTAATTCGACAGTGGGCAAATGAAATGGAAGAGGGTGAGGTTATCTCCCCTGAAACCAAAAGGATTGGGCATGTTGAAATCCAATAACCCAATCTGTACACATTAGATACTTAGCCGGTCCCCCAGAAATTGGCAGATAAAAATCTAATGTGTATTATTTAAGGGTGTTAAGCCATGAAACATAGTTATCTTTGATCCATTGCTAATCATTGGGGGGAGGGGGACTGACCACTGAGACCCCACTGATCCCGAGATCTTGGGTGTTTTACCTCCTTTGTGAATGCACGTAGCCAAGTGCTGTACTTTGGCTAGCCCTAGCACTGAAGGGGCAGCATTGACAACAGGGGTGGAACACCTCCTGCTCATAGGATTGGTGGGGGTCTAGGCAGTCAGCTCCCCACCAATTAACTATTTACCCTTTATCCTATGGCTAGAGCATACATTTTTTTTTCATTGTATAAGTCCTTCTGTATCAGATTCTTTCAAAGCTGGAACTAGACGTTCTTGTAACAAGGGATAGGTTTGCCATCTTAGCTCTGACCAAGGGAAATTGGCATATTGTTGCCCCCTCTTCCATTCAGTACCCAGGGCACATGCTTCTGTCACCCGCCCAACTACACCCCTGGATTATGCAATGTGGTGACAGGACAGGTTTTACCTATGTGGTAGAAAGATAAGGCAAGAGATCTGGTGCCCTGAATGCCGCCCTTCTTATAGTCCCCTGTATTGGCTCCCAGCTATACAATGGAGGGCATAAAGATGTATGACTCCCGGCCCTGCCCTTCTCCCTTACAGACTACAGGCCACCTTAGGCTTGTAACCCATAAGGAGTCTGACCCATAATGCAGGTGGTGCGATTATGTCATCACACAGCCTGAACCGGGCCAAGACAGACTGAACAACACCAAAAGTGGCTTGAGGCCTGCACTGCCTCACAAATAGTATTATAATGTGTGGGAGGCCTCTAGGGGGCATTATAATGTGTGAGAGGCCACTAGGTGGGCATTATAATGTGTGGGAGGCCTCTAGGAGGGCATTATAATGTGTGGGAGGCCACTAGGGGGGCATTATAATGTGTGGAAGGCCTCTAGGGGGGCATTATAATGTGTGGGAGGCCTCTAGGAGGGCATTATAATGTGTGGGAGGCCACTAGGGGGGCATTATAATGTGTGAGAGGCCACTAGGGGGGGTATTATAATGTGTGGGAGACCTCTAGGGGGGCATTATAATGTGTGGGAGGCCACTAGGGGGCATTCTAATGTGTGGGAGGCCACTAGGGGGCATTCTAATGTGTGAGAGGCCACTAGGGGGGTATTATAATGTGTGGGAGACCTCTAGGGGGGCATTATAATGTGTGAGAGGCCACTGGGGGGGTATTATAATGTGTGGGAGACCTCTAGGGGGCATTATAATGTGTGAGAGGCCACTAGGGGGGTATTATAATGTATGGGAGACCTCTAGGGGGGCATTATAATGTGTGGGAGGCCTCTAGGGGGGTATTATAATGTTTACGAGGCCACTAGGGGGGCCTTATAATGTGTGGAAGGCCACTAAGGGGGCATTATACTGAGCAGGAGGCCACTAGGGGGCATTATAATGTGCGGGTGGTTATGAGGAACCTATGATGTTTGTATGGGAGCCGAATGAAGGGTTGACAGCAATGTCAGCACTAAATGGGGAAGCTGATGAAAAAGTCTATAAAACTGACGAAACGTCACCCCCGAGTCATTGGACATAAGCGATGTATATGGATTGTTTCCAGCAACTGCATCTGGTTTGTACCGCCATCTTTGGCACAGACTCATGGAAGGCGGTGTTTATTATTGAGACACATGCATTGGGGTTTGTACCCCAACCCTATAGAGGCCTCTGACAATGGTCCACATACATAGTGACATGACATAGTCAGATCTGCTACATCCGCAGACACACGTCAGATATAAGTAGAACTGATGGCTTTGCTATACTTTTCTATAGTGCTACATAGTAATAATTAGACACATAATACATACACAGCTATATCCAGACCTCAATAGGTTGGCGATATCCCCATGGCGGCTGCATTCAGTGTTCCGGAGACTATTGGGGCATTATCTGGTGAGCCGATGATGTGAAGACCTAAAGGCTTATTTAATTATTGATAGTGTCAGTGACTAAGAGAGAGAAATGACTCCTGCGAGATGGAAGCAACATTAGTGTGCGGCTATTATTACAGTGACTGCGGTATATTCAGCTGCTTTTAATGTCAATTAATCCTCCATCTACTTCTGAAACGCATACACTCACATCAGCAGCCTAAAGAGACCTCAACATAGAAAAGCGGATGCTACGTACAGTGCTTTATCATATCAGTGCTAAGAAATACATTTATCATCATTTCAGTGCACATGATACTGAAATATAATGCAAAGATAATACTGCCATATACAGCCCACATAATACCACCATATAGTGCCCAAATACTGTAGTATAAAGAGCCTACATAATACCGCCATAAAGTATTAAGAGAATACTGCCATACACAGCCCACACAGCACAAATACAGTGCCTAATACTGTAATGTAAAGCACCCATATAATACTGCTATATAGGATCTACATATTATTGCCATATACAGCCCACATAATACCACCATGTAGTGCCCAAATACTGTAGAATAAAAAGCCTAAATAATACCGCCATACAGTATTAAGATAATACTGCCATACACAGCCCATACAACATAAATACAGTGCCTAATACTGTAATGTAAAGCACCCACATAATACTGCTCTATAGTACCTAAATATTATTGCCATATACAGGCAACATAATACCATTATACAATGCCTAATACTGTACTAGAAAGCACCTACATATTATTCCTATATAGTACCAACATATTATTGCCATATATAGGCCACATAATACCATTATACAGTGCCCAAATACTGTAGTATAAAGAGACTACATAATACCACCATATAGTACTAAGATAATACTTCCATATACAGTCCACATAATGCCACCATACAGTGGCCAAATACTGTAGTATAAATAGTCTACATAATAACGCCATATAGTACCAAGATAATACTGTAAAACACAATTATAGTCCCTAATACTGTAATATAAAGCACCCACATATTACTGCTATATAGTACCAACATAATATTGCCATATACAGGCCACATAATACCATCATACAGTGTCCACAATCTGTAGTATGAAGAGCCTACATAATACCGCCATAATACTACTATATACAACCCACATATCACCATGCAGTGCGCTAATACAGTAGTATAAAGAGCCTACATAATACCACTAATCAGTGGGGTCCAACTACTGAGGCCCCACCAAAAACTACAACTGGAGTGGGGCAGCAGAATAGGTCATCATCGATATTAAATTGGTCGGGGTCCGGCACACAGACCCGTGCTGATCAGCTGTTTCAGCTCTGAGAAGCCATATATCAGGTATACAGCTGCAGTGTACTGAACACCATATACTGTAGTGATGGCATCTAGAACCGCAGCTCTGCTCCCATTCACCTGAACAGAAGCGGAGAGCTGTGGCAGAAACAGCTGATCAGCGTGGGGTGTCAGACCATGACTGATATGATACTGATGACCAATCCTATGGATTAAGGTGTGACCTTATTGAATAAAGTCTAAGTTCTTGAGCTATAAATCCAGAACTAGGTGTTACTTCCCGGTTTCTCAGGGACCATGTTGTCCATCCATCATGCTGCTGCCGGTATGTTGACCTGAGACATCTGGGGTCTATATACACAGTAAGCTGAAAAAAGTTGGGATTAATTGTCTCCGCCTTGACCTTAGAAAAACCTCTGTCATTACACAATAGCACATTGTGTTGTCTCAGAAGCTTCCTTCATGTTGGTATCTTCTGAGGTTTGTTTATGATCCTGACTGTGGTCACCAGGAGAAGTTTGCTCCTCCGATACAACCTCCAGTAAGAGGAATCTCTTTGAAGCCAGGTTTCACAACAGTATTTCATGTTTATGAAGTCTCGGTCTGGAGCTGCTTTGTGGATTTTTCCTTTTTTGTTTTTTTTTCCTGAAGTCAACCAAGTACATCTGTCTTATTAGAGTTTCAGAGTCAGGAAGACCAAAATGTAAACCAAGTGCTTGGCTATAAAATTGTTAATATCAAAAGAATTCCCAGAAAAGTACTCCAAAATTCTGATATCTTAAAGAGAACCTGTCACCAGGTCTGAAAAGCCCAATGACGTATCACATTTGATCAGCACTGTTATCCTGAACATTTTGGTGTTTCGTTTATCCAAATCTGTTCAGCCGTTCCAAAGATATAAGCCCTTTTAGTGTCGATAGAAAGAAGGGTCTAGTAGCCAAGTGGGCGGTAACACTGGGTCAGGTTCTCTGTGTGCTATAGGTCATGCAGTGTTACCACCCACTTGGCTAGTAGACCTTATTCTGCATCAACAATAACAGAGCTTATAACTTTGGAATAGCTGATTGGAATTGGATAAACAAAACACCCAAATTCTCCTCTTTAAGTGATACAGATTAGAATATGCCCAATCACAGGCCTCGGTGGTCCCTTGTCACCATTATTTTGGTTCAGGAGGCTTGAAGAGTCTGAAAGAGGATAAGGACCCGCACAAGAGTGGAGAGTAAATGGGGCGGTATAGGGCTGAGCCAAGACAGGAGGGCTATCCACATCTTATTAGTGTTGTTATCTACATGTTGGTGTTACCTTTCGGGGTAATCATGTCTGTGATGATAATGATATGACTGCTGAGAAGTAATCTCTACAGAACAGGAAGACACAGTTTATTATAAGGCTCAATGGACAGCAAAATCCAATTTGTGATTGCGATATGGATTTTTTTTTAAATTATCGATAAATATTTTGAATATTTTTTGCATAAAATGTTGTTTTGAATAGTCGGTTATTTCCTATCATATATAAATATCAATCACATGTGTGGGACAGTGTGAAATGTATTAGAAAAATCCAATTATGGTATATTCCATCTACTGGCACATCTATAGCATTAACCCCTTAGCCACATGTGATGTCCATGTATAGCAGATGTGCACTAGGGCATACATGGCGGCGCCAGCTATGTTATACACCACTTAGATGCTGGCCATGAAATCTAAGTAGTTACACGCCTGCCATCGCAGCATCAGAGGGAGCATCAACCAGATGTTAGTCCTCGTATGTTACAGGCGGCATATAGTAGGACAGCAGTAGTCTAACAATATACTGCAATAAAATTGTAAAAAAAAAATTCAAACCTTTGCCCTTTCACTAAAAAAAATAGATATTTGTATCTGAAAATACCCGGACTGTTAAACTATAAAAATTAGAGATGAGCGAACAGTAAAATGTTCGAGGTTCGATATTCGTTTTGAGTAGCCCCTCAATATTCGACTACTCGAATCGAATATCGACCCCTATTATAGTCTATGGGGGGAAATGCTTGTTTCAGGGGTAGGCAACATTCGATCAAATTATACTGACCAAGTCCACGAGTGAGGGTCGGGCTGGATCCTCCGAGAAGTCTTCTCCGTGCAGCGTCCCCGCGGCATCTTCCGGCTCTTCATTCACTCTGCCAGGCATCGGGCCTGGGCAGAGCCGACTGCGCATGCCCACACTACAAGCGGACATGCACAGTCGGCTCTGCCCAGGCCCGATGCCTGGCAGAGTGAATGAAGAGCCGGAAGATGCCGCGGGGACGCTACACGGAGAAGACTTCTAAAGGTAGGAGAAGAACCAGCATTGATTGGCCGACTGTATAGCATTCGGCCAATCAATGCTGGTTCTGCATCGAACTTTTCCATTCGAATAGCGAGTGGTACTCGATCAAGTACGAGTATATCGAATACCGTAGTATTTGATCGAATACCTACTCGATCGAATACTACTCACTCATCTCTAATAAAAATACTTTTGCCATATAGTGAATCAATATTTTTTTTCATCACTTCACTATCCCCCAAAAATTCCTAATCATACCTTGTCCTACATTCTACAAAATGATATCAATAAAATCTAGATTTTGCCCCATTACAAAGACCCCGAGCATTACTCGGTAGTCAGCTGTTACCAGAAGTCCACACAAGTCAAAATTTTCAATTTTGTAAAGGTAAAATAAACATGTAAAAACATAAATTTGATATCGTCTTGATTTTATTGAGGCACAGAATAAAGGTAACATCTCAATTTTTTCCAGCGAACCCTTAGGAAGATGGCGCCACTGAGCATTCTAGTACATGTAAGGTTATGTTTATTCAGTGTCCATTCCATTTTTCTATATCGTCATAGGAAAAGAAGAAAGGAATGGAAGCCGGGGAAGGAACTGTTACTTGACAATTACCAAAGGAGCCTGACAGATCCCATAAAGCATAATGGCTTCCATCTGGTTTCTGTTATAGGGCCATCAATTTCCTGGACAAAATCGCTTTTTTTCCAGGATTTTAACTCTGCCTTCATTGAACCTGTTGTCAGGGTCTGGGGCTGCTAGGTGGGGTGGCATAGACACACAAGTCCAGATTCTTTAGTCCATAACAAAGATAGAGTTTTATTTTCACTCAAAAAGGTAGTGCAGCAACAAAAGGAAACAATACAAAAATAAATACCCGCCCGGCTAGGCTCTAACTAAACATAGAATAGGTTACCTCACCTAGAATAACAAAAATCCAAAAGCCAGTAGAATCACTCAGGACACAGCTCCAAAAATATGTCCTCTCTGTTGGCTCTCCAGCCAAACTCTGCCCAAGTGTTGCTGCTGGAGCTGGATTCTTAAGCCTCCTTGACGAGGAGACTCTCTGCAGCTGAGTCGCTGCCGGAACATCCCCAAAGTGTGGACTGGAGGGGGGTGGAATGACAGGTCCCACTACCAGCCTACCTGCCATTCCTAAAAATCCAGCCCAGTAACGGGAACTTTGAACTAACACTCAGCAGAAAGAATTATCTGCTGAGAAACATTCCTTCTGGAGTTTTCTCATCTCACCCACCTTAGTAGTCTGCGTAAGATGTACACCCGCTCCATTACCTGACCAGCCATCGGCTTACACTGTTTAGTATATTACCCAGTTCATTGGACAATCATTCCCAGATCTCATATTCTTTAAGAGAAGGAAATTGTTTTTAACATTGGAATTTCTCCCCAAAAAGATTTAAAAAAATTTCAGAATCATTTAATTTATTATTTTTGCACTAAAATATTTTATTATTTATCAATGTTTCACATATGGATCATAGAAAGGATTTTTTTTAAAAAAAAATTAACATTTTTTAGGAAATTTTAAATATTTTTTAGACTATGTCAAATTTCATGTTAGATACAGGAGCTCTGACTAAAACAAGACATGGAATACAAAAAGTGGTGAAGCTAAGCAAAGGAAATTTAAGGAGTGACAGCTCATGGCAATGACATGTTATAGAGAAACAGATGGTTGAACCAATAACACCAAGTGAAGAAAATACCCCAAAATCCCCACTCTTCTGATGTTAACTTCTTCTTCTACTAAGATAGTATCTTGTTTGATATCAAAAATATCAAAAGAAATCTTCTAATCTATATATGTTCCAAGGTATCAGCTATTTCCTTCCTTTACTCTTCCAAATGACTGCAGCAGGAGCCTCCCCCCCCCCCCCGCAGTGCTCCGCTATAGGAGAATAGGCATGCTAGGTTTACCCCCTTTACCAAAGCCCTATCCTCTTTACTGTTTGAGATCCAAAATGGCAGAGATCAGGAAGGCATTGATATCTGAGTGGTCTATTTTCTTTAGAAAATGTTACTTTTACTGCTGTTTTTGTTTTTAGAAATAGGGTACAATGATGGGATCTACTCATACCCCAGAAAACACTTATTTTTGGATGATGGAAACATTCATTTGACTTTAAATTCACTATATGTTTCCATATTATATAGCACTATTAATTCCATGGTGCTTTACATTTGAGGGTTAACATACCATAAAATATACAAATACAATACTAACAATGACAGACGGGCACAGTGAGATAGAGGGTAAAGGCTTACAATCTATGAACAATCTATGAGCTAGCACTTCCTTCTTCACTCTCTGTACACTGTTTAGAACAGGTGGCCAAGGATAGGCCATAAATAAAAAATTGCAACCTGATGGCCAACCCCTTTAAGTGTACATGCAATATAACATTAGGATAGACCATACATATCTGGTGGAGGGTTGACAAGGGCACGGAGCAGGAAGTAGATGGCTCCAGTTGAAGTCAATGAGAGTTGAGCTGCAGTACCAGGGCTCAGCCACTACACAGGGACCAGGACCAACTGCTTCCCGCTCTGTACACTGTATAGTACTGGTTACATAGTTAGGGTGCATTCACACTACGTTTCCTGAAGCTTATTCTGAACGTAAAACACGTTCAGAATAAGCGGCGTATAAAGCAGCTCCATTCATTTCTATGGGAGCCAGCATGCGAGCACTCCCCATAGAAATGAATGGGCTGCTTCTTTCACTGCGAGCACTCCCATTGAAGTGAATGGGAGGTGCCGGTGTGTACGCTCCGGCATGAGCAGAGCTTGCCGTATACGCCGGCACTTCCCATTCACTTCAATGGGACTGCTCGCAGTGAAAGAAGCAGCCCATTCATTTCTATGGGGAGTGCTCGCATGCTGGCTCCCATAGAAATGAATGGAGCTGCTTTATACGCCGCTTATTCTGAACGTGTTTTACGTTCAGAATAAGCTTCAGGAAACGTAGTGTGAATGCACCCTTACATAGTTTGTATAGGTGTACAAGGTTTGAAATAGCTGATCTGTGCATAGGCTACATGTGAGCCCACTACTGATCAGATATTTATGGCCTATCCTATTTCCCATAGTTCTCTTTTAAATAGTAAGCAAAAAATCTTCTTACATAAAAGAGAAAAACCACAGAAACTGCTCTTTTTTTCAGTTTGTCTATTTTTCTACATACTGTCTCTTTAAAAGAACGATCTCTTTATTCACACCACAGGCTATCATGGGTCCATCTGGCCTGTGAATGCTCCACCAGCAAGGAGTCTCAGAATCAACTTTTTTTTAATTTTTTATTAAAGGATCCTAACCAGTGGGGAGTTTCAAGCCGCAGCCTCCAAATCAGCTGCGGAATCTGTGGCAAGATCCAGTAGGACGTTTTTTTTCAGCATCCTGCTCCAGTTAGTTTCAATAGGAGACAAAATCAGTGCCAGATTCCACCGTGTGAACAAGGCCTGATATTATTAATAGTGCCACTACACAGTGGCCCCCACACAGCATTATATGCTTCGCAATGCCCCCCCAGCATTATATGCTCCACAGTTACCCCCCCCCACACACAGCATTATATGCTCCACAGTGGCTCCCACACAGTATAATATGCTCACAGTGGCCCCCACACAGTATTATATGATCCACAGTGGCCCCCACACAGTATTATATGCTCACAGTAGCCCACACACAGTATTATATGATCCACAGCAGCCCCCACACAGCATTATGTGCTCCACAGTGGCCTCCACACAGTATTATATTCTCCGCAGTGGCCCCCACACTGCAATATATGCTCCGCAGTGGCTCCCACACAGTATTATATTCTCCGCAGTGGCCCCCACACTGCATTATATGCTCCGCAGTGGCCCCAACACTGAATTATATGCTCCGCAGTGGCCCCCACACTGCATTATATGCTTCGCAGTGGCCCCCACACTGCATTATATGCTTCGCAGTGGCTCTCACACAGTATTATATGCTCCGCAGTGGCCCCTACACAGCATTATATGCTTCGCAGTGGCCTCCACACTGCATTATATGCTTCGCAGTGGCTCTCACACAGTATTATAAGCTCCATGGTGGCCCCCTTAGCCCCAGCACTTGCCCAGGTATGCCAGGTGCTGACACTGGCCCTGCCTGAGATCACTAACTTTGCAGTTCAAAGCCTAATTAGCATATCAGGCAAAAATAAATGCTCTAATTGTACAGGAATGATGGGGGCAAATTAATGTCCAAAATCAAGGAACTGGAACGGGTGGAGGTGGTGAAAGGTTCATGAATTAGTGCCCAGTGATATCAGTGACTCCTTCAAGGAAATCCTCTCTACTCTGGAAAGTGTGAACTTTACTCTCTAAAAACTGAGAATACTTTAAAGACACAGTGTGCAGAAAAATAGAGAAGCTGAAACAGGAGCAGTGTCTGTGGTTTACTCATTTATGTAAGAAGAATTTTTACAGAAGTCCAAAGCTGGGACGACACCTGCCACAAGGTCCTTGTCCTACAATAATAAAACCAAACAGTGGCTTTACCCCTTTAGTAGCCTCTTCTAGATTTTTGTTTGCATTTTTCCCATTTTATATATCAAACTCCTTAACTTTCTATTCTTTTGTCAGTGTAACCGTCTTTCTCAATGGATCAACAGTACCCTTATATATGCAGCGCTCCATTGATACCTATGGGGCTACAGAGATAACAGTCCTGGGCAGTCCTATAGAAGTGAATGGAGAGTTGGTTACACAAGCACACTGGTGCTCCATTCACTTCTATAGGGCTACGGAGATAACAGTTCTGGGCCGTCCTATAGAAGTGAATGGAGAGTTGGTTACACAAGCACACTGGTGCTCCATTCACTTCTATGGGGCTACGGAGATAACAGTCCTGGGCAGTCCTATAGAATTGAATGTAGTGTTGGTAATACAAGCACACTGGTCCACCAACAAGGAGGCTTTAAGGAGACTGTCGGTTCCCCATCCTCCTGATCACTGGCCCTGGGCCTCAGTCCTGTGGATAGAGAACAAGTGTCCATAACAAGACAACCCCTTTAACTGATTGGGTGTTATTTGTACATTAAGATCTCACACCTAAGGACTTGACACCTCTCACTGTTTGCACCGAGGCGAGCTGGTTATTTTTGCTTTCTCTGACCTGTTTCTTCATCTTCACCACAGCATAGCTTTGACACGCAGATGAGACACAACGACCCTCCTCTCTCATACATGACAGGGTGATACAACGTGTGATGAATAATATTTCCAGCCCTCCGAGCTCAGAATATGACACAGTTAATGAGATGTTTTGTGGCAGATCTCGCTTTGTTCCGATGTGTGATTTTCTTCCTTCCTGAAACTATTTAGACTCAGGGCCTTGGTCCTCCGGACAATATCGCCTACAGTATCAGCACATTCGCTGCATTCCAACTTTTGTGCGAGTTCCATTGTGTTGTAAATCTTGGCTCAACTTCCACAGCTTTAAGAGGAAAAAAGGAAACCGGTTGCAGCTCTAAAACAAGTGAAAAAAAAAAAGACTCGTGTTCGTAACGTTTTGTAAGACTTATGTAAAGTATTAGGGAAAGAATCCTGAGAGCATCTCCCCAAATACTATAAACATCAGTAGACGGAACTTCTTGAGATGATTGTCTTGTCTTACTCATATCTGTCTCGGCCAAAGTTGGATGAAAGCCCTTGTGGCCATTACCACAGATTTCAAGGGGTCTCAAACATGTCACCCCAGCCCCAAAGATAGATAGGTTATGCTCACCTGAATCGAATGATCTTTACCCCTTGTGAATTGATGCCTCTGTTACCAAATGAGTACTTTGGAGCAACGAAAGCATTGCCATTGCTCCAAAGAGATACAGTCCTATGAAAAAGTTTGGGCACCCCTATTAATCTTAATCATTTTTAGTTATAAATATTTTGGTGTTTGCAGCAGCCATTTCAGTTTGATATATCTAATAACTGATGGACACAGTAATATTTCAGGATTGAAATGAGGTTTATTGTACTAACAGAAAATGTGCAATATGCATTAAACCAAAATTTGACCGGTGCAAAAATATGGGCACCTCAACAGAAAAGTGACATTAATATTTAGTACATCCTCTTTTTGCAAAGATAACAGCCTCTAGTCGCTTCCTGTAGCTTTTAATCCGTTCCTGGATCCTGGATGAAGGTATTTTGGACCATTTCTTTCTACAAAACAATTCAAGTTCAGGTAAGTTTGATGGTCGCCGAACATGGACAGCCCGCTCTCAAATGATCTGAAAACAAAGATTGTTCAACATAGTTGTTCAGGGGAAGGATACAAAACGTTGTCTCAGAGATTTAACCTGTCAGTTTCCACTGTGAGGAACATAGTAAGGAAATGGAAGACCACAGGGACAGTTCTTGTTAAGCCCAGAAGTGGCAGGCCAAGAAAAATATCAGAAAGGCAGAGAAGAAGAATGGTGAGAACAGTCAAGGACAATCCACAGACCACCTCCAAAGAGCTGCAGCATCATCTTGCTGCAGATGGTGTCACTGTGCATCGGTCAACTATACAGCGCACTTTGCACAAGGAGAAGCTGTATGGGAGAGTGATGAGAAAGAAGCCGTTTCTGCACGTACGCCACAAATAGAGTTGCCTGAGGTATGAAAAAGCACATTTGGACAAGGCAGCTTCATTTTGGAAACAAAAATTGAGTTGTTTGGTTATAAAAAAAGGCGTTATGCATGGCGTCCAAAAAGAAACAGCATTCCAAGAAAAACACTTGCTACCCACTGTAAAATTTGGTGGAGGTTCCATCATGCTTTGGGGCTGTGTGGCCAATGCCGGCATCGGGAATCTTGTTATAGTTGAGAGTCGCATGGATTCCACTCAGTATCAGCAGATTCTTGAGAATAATGTTCAAGAATCAGTGACGAAGTTGAAGTTACGCCGGGGATGGATATTTCAGCAAGACAATGATCCAAAACACTGCTCCAAATCCTCAGGCATTCATGCAGAGGAACAATTACAATGTTCTGGAATGGCCATCCCAGTCCCCAGACCTGAATATCATTGAACATCTGTGGGATGATTTGAAGCGGGCTGCCCATGCTCGGCGACCATCTAACTTAACTGAACTTGAATTGTTTGTCCAAAATACCTTTATCCAGGATCCAGGAACTGATTAAAAGCTACAGGAAGCGACTAGAGGCTGTTATCTTTGCAAAAGGAGGATCTACTAAATATTAATGTCACTTTTCTGTTGAGGTGCCCATACTTTTGCACCAGTCAAATTTTGGTTTAATGCATATTGCACATTTTCTGTTAGTACAATAAACCTCATTTCAATCCTGAAATATTACTGTGTCCATCAGTTATTAGATATATCAAACTGAAATGGCTGCTGCAAACACCAAAATATTTAGAACTAAAAATGATTAAGATTAATAGGGGTGCCCAAACTTTTTCATAGGACTGTAAGTGACAACACCCTCGTTGTGCCAAAGAGCTCATTCACCGGAGGAAAACACCATTTGGTTCAGGTGATCCTAACCTATCTATCTGAGAGGATTGCTATACTTGGTTCAGGTGATAGACTCCCGGGTGTTCCCATTATATAGACTTAACCCCAATTCACAGGATAGTGTCTGATTCCCGGGCTCTGACTACAGTGATCATTAGAACATGTGGGGCAAGTGGCCCAGCACGCCCTATGTGTAGTACATACTCTGTCGGCTCCACTGACAGTCTCCCGTTCTTGTGACTTTTGGACCCCCAGCAGTCAGACATTGTATTCCCTATCCTGAGGATAGGTGACAAATGCCATTAGTGTCCATTTTTTAGAGCCAAACCGAGTAGTGGCTACAGAAGGAATGGGAAATATCTAGAAAGTTCTTCTACGTCTCCCTTCTGCTCAATCCACTCCTGTCTGTGGCTCAAAAAAAACCACAGTAAAATCTGCAACAAAAAGAGCAGCTTTTCCACAACATAGGGCCTTAGCCTTAAAGGGATTCTACCATTAAAAAACTTTTTTTTCTAGGTAACATGTCGGAATAGCCTTTAGAAAGGCTATTCATCTCCTACATTTGGAAATGCTCTCCGCAGCGCCGTTCGTTCAAAATACCGGTTTGTACCGGTATGCTAATTAGTTCTCTCGCAGCGATGGGGGCATCCCCATTGCTGCTCGAAAACCGACTCCAGTGCCACCTCTGTCTTCTTCTGCATCCTCCCCTTCCTTCTTCAGCATGACGTCGGACGCCTGCGCAGTATGCTCTGTTCGGCGAACTTGCAGTGTCGGCACTATGGCCGTGGGCATGCGCAGTACGTTCGGCGAAGTTCGCCGAACAGAGCGTACTGCGCAGGCGTCCGACATCAAGCCAAAGAAGGAAGGGGAGGATGCAGAAGAAGATAGAGGCAGCGCTGGAGTCGGTTTTCGAGCAGCAATGGGGACGCCCCATCACATTTTCTGCGCTGGGGGACGCCCCCATTGCTGTGAGAGAACTAATTAGCATACCAGTACAAACCAGTATTTCGAACGAACGGCGCGGCGGAGATCACTTCCAAAGGTAGGAGACGAATAGCCTTTCTAAAGGCTATTCCGACGTGTTACCTAGAAAAACAGTTTTTTAATGGTAGAATCCCTTTAAGGTTGTGGCGCTTTTCCCCCGTTTTCCATTATTGCATCCTTAAAGCAATACTTTTTTCTTTTTTTTTTAAATGTTATTGACATATGAGGGTTTGTTTTTTCCGTGATGAGTTGTATCTTCAAATGACAACATTTTGGGAAACATGATATTGAACCTATTGAAAAAGTAATAGTAATTGAACTTTTTTTGCGCTATAAATTTATGACACTTTATACATTTCTGAAACTTTGTGACTTAAATAACCTATGACCTTTATTCTTCTGGTCAGGACGATTACAGCCATGCCAAATTTCTAGAGCATTTAAAAAATAATGAAGTTTCTTGTCATTATATTTTTTTATCGATCAGTTTTTTTTCAATTATTTTCTTGTTCACAGGGCTTGTTTTTTTGTCGAATGAGCTGTAATTTTAATTGGTTCCATTGATTTTTTTATCACTTTTTGTTCCATTTTTTTGTAGTCAGTGTCACCAAAGGGGGTCTCCAAATGCCCCACGTGGATCTTTTATATGAATAATATGAATTGTGCAGAATATTGATTTGTACATGAAGGTGTCCTTGGTTTTCTGGCAGTCTCAAGATGTTTATATTGTGAGATTAGAACATATCTAGTGTCCTGTCTAGTGCCTGTTATTTTAGCAACCCTTGCGCAGATTCCTGAGAATCCCTTTATGTGTCCTCCTCTCCTCCCGTCATAGTCCACTGACCTCTTTTTTTTTGGAATCGTTTCTATAGAGCAGTGAAGAACTTAACTGAAACTTGAACAGAAAGAACTTGGAACGGAATTTCTCAGCTAAGCAAGCATGGGCACGGAGGAATAATGAATGTGTCATTGCACCCGGTTGTATTGGATTTCCATGTGGAATTAAAATGTGAAAGATGAAATTGTAAGAATATCTTTGTACTCTATTGTTTGATGAAATCTGCTGATGATATGTTCCCCCCAGAAATAAAATGGTGGTCATTTTCACGAATATCTTCCAGTTGCAATATGGTCAGCGTCCGCTCATTTCTGTGGGCCGTGCACATGACCGTGTATTAAATGGATCAGTGTGCGGGCCGACAGTCCGGGCCCCATAACTTAGGTTAGGTCTTATTCCTGTCCAGTTTTGCGGCCGTGGTTTCGCGGCCCATATTAATTGAATGAAGAAGAATATCCAGTGCACGATAATATCCATGGGCCACCAGTGCCCTTCAATCATGGCCGGACAAAGTGTGCAAGGGGCCTTAAAGTGGTTGGAGCTCAGTTTAGCCACACACAGTACAGAATTTACAACATAAGACAGTGTTATACATAGCCCATGGTGGGGGCCCTGTTACAGATTTTGCACTGGGGTGCACATAGTACATAAAAGTTGCCAATGATCTAGTGACTCTATAACTGGAGTCAAGGCCTCCTTTGGCATTAACACAGGCCCAAAACTCTGCCCCAGAAACCTCATGACATGGGTGTCTATGGCTGAGCAGCAAGCCTTATGGAGTGGTGTAAAGCACAATACACACTGGACTCAGTGGAAGCGTATTCTGTGGAGTGACCAAACATACTTCTCTAGCTGGGTATGGAGAATGCCAGGAGAGTTACCTGCCTGACTACATTGTGCCATCCATAAAGTTTCGTGGAAGAGGGGTGATGCCATAGGGGCTTTTTAGGGGTTGGCTGAGGCCTCTTAGTCACAGTAAAAGGGAATCTTAATGTCTTAGGATGTCTGTGCCCCAGTGCACACTGCAAGATCCATAAAGCTATGGGTGGAGGAGTTGAATGTGGAAGAACAAAGACTTGGCCTTAGCCTTCTATTACAGGCTGCCCATAATAGAAGTCTATGGATTGTACAATGTATTATACTATTGATCAAACCGCCTGGGGTTCAAGACCCCTAGGAGGTCTGAAAGTAAAAGTATAAAGAAATATTAAAAGTTTGTATAATCCAACTTTTCTTAGATCACATCTAAAAATAAATCGTGTAACACAACTACACATTAGGCATCCAAAAACATCCAGTCTACAAATATATTTTCCCCTACGGTGAAAAAAAAAAGCCAAACCAAGGTGTTTTTTTTGCTATTTTGGCTCAAAAAATTTGAGTAAAATGCAATCAAAACATCAGATATTCCCCAAAATGGTATAAATAAATAGTACATCTGGCCTCGCAAAAAAAAAAAGACACCTTATACAGACCCATAGACACAAAAATATAAAAAAAAAGTTATGGGTGTTAAAAAAAGGCAATGCCAATTTTTTTTTTTGCCCAAATTTTGGATTTTTGTAAAGGGGTTGAAAGATAAAAAAAAACCTATATAAATTTGGTATCCCTCTAATCGTACCAACCCATAGAATACAGGTGACATGTTATTTGAACTCTGTAATAACGAATTCTGTAAGAAAGTTGTGCAAATGCAATTTTTCTAAAATTCCATCCCATTCTGAATTTTTTTTTCATCTTCCCAGTACATCGTACAGAATATAAATGATACCATTACAAAGTACAATTTGTCCCACCAAAAATTAAGAACCTATTTATAGGCCTCTGTGAACAGAAAAATATCAAAGTTATGGCTTTTGGAGGAGTGTCAAAAATACAGTATGCCGAAATTTCCTAAGATCCGTCCAGTGGCAGCTGCAGGTAGGCCCATGTTATCTTTTACGTTGATGTCCCGGCAAGGGGTTTGGAGTATCAGAGACATGGATCTCCAACTTCTATAAAGACAAGAGTCATACCTTTTTGCCTTTCTTATACAACCCCCTTCACCTACCCTTGAAATATACATATAACCACTAGAGATGAGCGAACACTAAAATGTTCGAGGTTCGAAATTCGATTTGAACAGCCGCTCACTGTGAGAGTGTTCGAACGGGTTTCGAACCCCATTATAGTCTATGGGGAACATATACTTGTTAAGGGGGAAACCCAAATCCATCTCAGGAAGGTCACCAAGTCCACTATGACACCACAGGAAATGATACCAACACCCTGGAATGACACTGGGACAGCAGGGGAAGCATGTCTGGGGGCATAAAAGTCACTTTATTTCATGGAAATCCCTGTCAGCTTGCGATTTTTGCAAGCTAACTTTTCCCCATAGGAATGCATTGGACAGCGCTGATTGGCCAGAGTACGGAATTCGACCAATCAGCGCTGGCTCTGCTGGAGGAGGCGGAGTCTAAGATCGCTCCACACCAGTGTTCATTCAGGTCCGACCTTAGACTCCGCCTCCTCCGGCAGAGCCAGCGCTGATTGGCCGAAGGCTGGCCAATGCATTCCTATGGGAATGCAGAGACTTAGCAGTGCTGAGCCAGTTCTGCTCAACTACACCATGCGCCGGTCAGCCCATCAGATGTAGCAGAGCCGAGTTTGCATAAGGGTTCTAGTGCACCCTCGGCTCTGCTACATCTGATGTAGCAGAGCCGAGTGTGCATAAGGGTTCTAGTGCACCCTCGGCTCTGCTACATCTGATGTAGCAGAGCCGAGTGTGCATAAGGGTTCCAGTGCACCCTCGGCTCTGCTTCATCTGATGTAGCAGAGCCGAGTGTGCATAAGGGTTCCAGTGCACCCTCGGCTCTGCTACATCTGATGTAGCAGAGCCGAGTGTGCACACTCGGCTCTGCTATATCAGATGGGCTGACCGGCACACGGTGTAGTTGAGCAGAACTGGCTCAGCACTGCTAAGTCTCTGCATACCCATAGAAATGCATTGGCCAGCCTTCGGCTGGTGTGGAGCGATCTTAGACTCCGCCTCCTCCAGCAGAGCCAGTGCTGATTGGTTGAATTCCATACTCTGGCCAATCAGCGCTGTCCAATGCATTCCTATGGGAAAAAGTTTATGTCACAAAAATCACAATTACACACCCGATAGAGCCCCAAAAAGTTATTTTTAATAACATTCCCCCCTAAATAAAGGTTATCCCTAGCTATCCCTGCCTGTACAGCTATCCCTATCTCTTAGTCACAAAGTTCACATTCTCATATGACCCGGATTTGAAATCCACTATTCGTCTAAAATGGAGGTCACCTGATTTCGGCAGCCAATGACTTTTTCCGATTTTTTTCGATGCCTCCAGTGTCGTAGTTCCTGTCCCACCTCCCCTGCGCTGTTATTGGTGCAAAAAAAGCGCCAGGGAAGGTGGAAGGGGAATCGAATTTTTTTGGAGTTTGCCACGTGATGTTCGATTCGAATCGAACACATCGAACAGCCTGATATCCGATCGAACATGTGTTCGATAGAACACTGTTCGCTCATCTCTAATAACCACCAATGTTATGTAAGAAACAAGACTGTAAAGTTCGATCAACCACAAATATCTTTTGTAGACTTGCAAAATCATGCCTAGTCTAAAGTAAGAGTTCATACAGTGTTTCATGCACCAGATATCTGCTAGCCATGGAGGCCAATGGTGTTTTAGGTTCCCTCTTCCTATATGGCTTCTTAATTTCCTTCCTCTCATACTTCATGAAGAATAGGAATAGATAGGCCTTTTACTTCTAGAACAAGCAAACAAGGGGGGAAAATCTTAAGAAAAAAAAAGATTGTAACCATAACTCCCAACAGTCCTAAATTCATAGGGGTAGTTCTGAATTCTGGGTGCTGTCCCAATGTCCTAAGCAGCAGGAGAATTGTCCCATTTTCAACTCTTCTAAGCTCTCTGGACGCCGCAGATGAGTTGACTACACTAATAATGTTCCCGACAATTTAACTCCCAAGGTCATCTACTTCCTATGTCAACTCTGTCTACTCAGCTTGGAAGCAGACAGAGGCGATATAGTGACGTCACTACACTGCGCCTGCTAGCAGGTGGGGACATTTTACTGTGGGCGCCACATTGGCGTGGCCATTTTACTTTAGAGGTCACACTCAAGGGAACATTTTATTGTGGGACCACATTAAGAGGGACATTATACTGTGGGGGCCACATTGAGGAAGACATTATACCATAGGGACCACATTAAGGGAAACATTATACTGTGGGGGCCACATTGAGGAAGACATTATACCATAGGGACCACATTAAGGGAAACATTATACTGTGGGGGCCACATTGAGGAAGACATAATACCATAGGGACCACATTAAGGGAAACATTATACTGTGGGGGCCACATTGAGGAAGACATAATACCGTAGGGCAGAGTGAATGAAGAGCCGGAAGACGCCGCGGGGACGTTGCAAGGAGAAGACTGCTCGGAGGATCCAGCCCGACCCTCACTCGTGGACTTGGTAAGTATAATTTGATCGAACGTCGCCTACCCCTGAAACGAGCATTTTTCCCTCATAGACTATAATAGGGTTTGATATTCGATTAGAGTAGTTGAATATTGAGGGGCTGCTCGAAACAAATATAGAACCTCGAACATTTTACTGTTCGCTCATCTCTAGACATTATACCTTGGGAGCCACATCGAGGGAAATCCAGTATACTGTGGAAGCCACATTGAGGAGGACCACAAGGAGAATGATCTAAAGGGTCACTGCTCTGTGTGGAGGCACAACTGGACATGGTTGAGGATGAGTTGAGCCAAAGTGGAAATGAGCAGGACTGGAGATGTCGCTTACGATGTCTATATCTAAATTTGCTGCCTGTCCTAGATTTTTTTCCTGTTCTAGTCCATTCATAGTTGAGGGATATATATATGTTTTATGAGCAGGATGAAAGTAACTAAAAAATTTTGCCAAAATTTATATGAAATTTCAGAGACTGGGGTGGTGGGGCACATTCTGACTAGAGGGCCACAGTCCTTTCAACCATTGTCTACATTTCTGGTTGTCTCATCCTCCTTCTAATTTCCTTCCCCTAATTCCCAGCACATAGAAGACGATTCTTCCTCCTTCCATTACTCATCGGTATCTAAGATAGTGATTCAGTACACAGAGAACTAGTAGGGACTTTCCTTGGGATGGAAAGATCCCACATCTGAGACGCTTCTATCATGAGACGCCTTTAACACAATGTGCTCCTTTCCAGATGTCATTTACAACGTCACCATGATGAAAGAGAAGTTTTATCAATACCAGGTCTGAGCAGAAGTTTCTGGATCCTTACGGACATTACAATTGTGACTCCTCCATGGAAACAATCTACGTCTTATTCTTTCTTGAGACGTTGTGGTTGTCATTTGGCTTTACAGCATTTCCAAGTAACTAATTTGCTTAGATATTTCACAATGCACGTCACTGATATATTAGTGTATTTGTAGTCAAATCTGCCATTCTGGAGTCTGGAAAAGCTGGATTACAATTGTTATTGGAACTGCAGAGTCTTATTGGCACAAGAGAATCAAAGGTTGGTCTCATTAAGACAACCTCTGTCCATGTGACTTTATAGGTTACGGGGTCCAGGGAAAGAACAGTGAGTTCAATTCTCAGTACTCACCTCTCTTAGGACTCCCTGCTCCTTCAGTGTCCCAGTATTGCACTGACATAGTGTGTGTTGGCACCAAGAACACAGAGGGCGTCCTAAGAATGGTAAGTAGTGAGTAACATACTCATCACTCGCTCCTGTCCTATGTGGGATCCCAGGAATTATACTATGTGGGGGCTGGGGACAATATCCTGACCATAGGATCTTAGACTTTGTGGGGGCCACTGAGAGGGTATTATACTGTAAAGATTGACGTCTCTGAAGTCATCACCTCATATATGACTATTTTTTTTTGCAGGGCTTAATATTACTTGCAGTGTAGATGGTTAATAGCATGAAGCAACATGTCGTACAAAGCGGTGAGCTAGAAACTGAGAAAAGGAACCTAAAACTTCTCTTCCCACCAAGAATCACGCTCTGTTACCCGAAGTAACTATGTCTAGCCTGCTCAGTGTCTTGTGTCAGTAATTCCCTTCTCTCAGCCCGGCCGATGACGTCATCACCCTCTCTGACTCTTTCTGGCTCTGATGCCGCGCCTGCTTTCAATTAGGCCTATAGTTAGGTTCATGGTAATGCTCAGTCCTACAAAGTCAGATAAGAGTGTATATAAAACGTGACACCATGAGCGCTAAGAACTCTACTGAAATGTGTCGCACAAGATTATCCAACGATTCTATTACTAGTGATTGGCATCTGTCACCATACAAACATTGTGGCATCAGAAGGGATGAAAATAAGACCCACAGTCCAAATTAAGGTTCCATTCAGATACATTTTTCCATGGTAGAGGCATTACAGTGACTGTAGGTACATATAAAAAGATGAAGGTAAAAAATAGTAAGAGGGATATCATGATTTAAAGGGATTCTACCATTAAAAATCTTTTTTCTGTGGCTAACACGTTGGAATAGCCTTTAGAAAGGCTATTCGTCTCTTACCTTTAGATGGGATCTCCGCCGCGCCGTTCCTTAGTAATACCGGTTTTTACCGGTATGTAAATTAGTTCTCTGGCAGCGATGGGGGCGGGCCCCAGCGCTGAAAATGCGATGAGGGCGTCCCCACCGCTGCCCGAGAACAGGATCCTGCGCAGCCTCTATCTTCTGCTGGATCCTCCCCTTCTTTCTTCGGCGGCTTCACCTCTGTCGGCTCTGACACTAGTAGAGCCGAATGCGCATGCGCGGCCATAGTTCCGAGACAGCAATTGCGCGCATGCGCATTCGGCTCTACTAGTGTCAGAGCCGACAGAGGTGAAGCTGCCGAAGAAAGAAGGGGAGGATCCAGCAGAAGATAGAGGCGGCGCAGGATCCTGTTCTCGGGCAGTGGTGGGGACGCCCTCATTGCATTTTCAGCGCTGGGGCCCGCCCCCATCGCTGCCAGAGAACTAATTTACATACCGGTAAAAACCGGTATTACTAAGGAACGGCGCGGCAGATATCTCATCTAAAGGTAGGAGACGAATAGCCTTTCTAAAGGCTATTCTGACGTGTTAGCCACAGAAAAAAGATTTTTAATGGTAGAATCCCTTTAAGGATCATTTAGTTCTCTGTGTGGAGTGATCTTCGCTTAGCCTGATGTTGATTATACAGCTTGACTGCGGTTGGGGGAAGCTTTCTGTGCAGCGCATCCAGGTGATCGGACCAATCCAATTTATTATTGAGGAGCACACCCGGGTACTTATAGGTGTTGACTATCTCAATGTCCGTTCCCTGGATGTCCACTGGTTTTGGAGCACATCTCCACTTGTGAAGGTCCACCACCATCTCCTTGGTCTTTTCAGCATTAATCCTAAGGTGGTTCCACTGACACCAATCCACATACCAAAGACATGTACCATACCTTACTGTCCATCTAGACTGCATATTTTTGGTATATCTATTTATAATTAGGGTTCCCACAGTTTCACATAAATTGAGAGCTTTGCTCTCACTCTGGCCATGCCCTTTGTGGGTACCTAAAGGGTTTTCAAAGACTTGAATTTGGATAACCAACTCTTAGGATAGGACATGAAATTGGGGCAAAGACTCCTAGCACCTCCGCTAATTAATAATAATAATAATAATAATAATACATTTTATTTATATAGCGCCAACATATTCCGCAGCACTGTACAATTTATAGGGTTCAGATACAGACATACATAACAGAGAACGTCATTTCACACAATGGGACTGAGGGCCCTGCTCACAAGAGCTTACAATCTATGAGGTAGAGGGGGTGACACAAGAGGTAGCAGGGACGGCATTGCTTATACAGTGTTCAGACAATTTTGTAATAGAGGTTACAGTCATTACACAAACAAAACTTTGTGAGCCATCACCAGTCGTGTCCTTTAACAAGTGGATAGAGCTTGGACAACTGTGTTAGGCTGAAAAGGCATCAAGAACGGAAGGGTTAGCATTAGGAATTGTGATAGGCTTGTCTGAAAAGATGTGTCTTTAGTTTGCGTTTGAAACTGTTGAAGTTGGGAGTTAATCTTATTGTCCAGGGTAGAGCATTCCAGAGAAGTGGTGCAGCTCGGGAGAAGTCTTGTATACGAGCGTGGGAGGTTCTGATAATAGAGGATGTAAGTGTTAGGTCATTGAGTGAGCAGAGAGCACAGGTTGGGCGGTAGACAGAGATGAGGGAGGAAATGTATGGAGGTGCGGCATTATGGAGAGCCTTGTGGATGAGAGTGATAACTTTATATTTTATTCTATAATGAATAGGCAGCCAATGTAGTGACCGGCACAGACCAGAGGCATCGCTGTAGCGTCTAGCCTGATAGATGAGCCTGGCCGCTGCATTCAGAATAGATTGTAGAGGAGAGAGTTTAGTGAGGGGAAGACCGATTAGTAAGGAGTTACAGTAGTCAAGGAGAGAATGAATCAGAGAGACAATAAGTGTCTTTAGTGTATCTCTGGTAAGGAAAGGATGTATTCTGGAGATGTTTTTGAGGTGGAGGTGACATGAACGTGCGAGTGATTCAATATGAGGGGTGAAGGAAAGGTCTGCGTCAAATATGACCCCGAGGCAGCGGGCCTGGTGCCTAGGAGTCATAGTAAGGCCTGAGCTGATTAGCTGATTATAGGATCTGCAGCCTCTGTTGAGGGTGCCAGGAGTTAGATCTCCACCAATCTGATATTAACAACCTTTTTTAAGGATAGAACATCATTACTGAAGTCCCAGGAAAGCATTTAACCTCTGAGATCCTTCTTAGAACTGTAGGGAACATACTGAAAATGCAACAAACTGGGTCTGTGCCCACTCAGTCGGGATCAGCTCTCCCCACTAGGTGAAATCTTCAGCAAACCCTACCTAATGACAGATGAATTGGTGAGTGTTTGGTAGGGGCCTCAACGTTGGGTGGTCATTCTGTAGAGGTTTACTATAGTTGTCAGGGTCGAAAGGTTTATAGAGACAGCCCAAGGTCTGTTAAAAAAATTGACACAACTGTCCATTAGTGTAGAAAGTACAACAAAAATAAGTTCTGGTGCACAAGCCTTATAAATGTAATAAGCACTGGAATAGAGGGAAGCAGAAAGATAAAACAAATCTTCTGGTCTGTAGGTCCCAAAATGGTTTAGTTGTAAGATGTGTTGACTTTGTGCAGCAGGCTGACCGTGCCACCGTCCAAAATGGGCCTTATGCTTTACTTTAGGATGACCCTTCTTTGACCACCTGACTAGACCTATGACCTGGGCCGCATCTGCTGTGTCTGAGTCATCTAGCATTTTGCAGACATACTGAGCATGGAATTAACTATACACGTGATTCCTCGTAGAGTGAGCCAAGAGACACACGACCTCTCTGCGTTACTCTAGGTTATTATTTGTAATTGTGGGCATTGGTCCAATATGTCTTCATTCACACCCAGCCTTTATCTACAAGACGAAGTGTTCATGATGAAAAACAATCTGGATTTATATCAATGTCATTTGAGGTGAAGAACCTCTGTGTAGGACAGACCAAACGTTAGGATTCCCCATAGAGGACACACTAGCTGCTGTGCGGAGCCTGTGTTACGGTATTTCATCTGTACTGTCCATCTCCGGTCTGTTTTTACAAGGCAACTTTTTCCATGATAAATTCTTGTTCTCTATTAAGCAGAGCACAGACGTAAAGATTTGGCTCCAATGTAAATCCGACTGCTCATCGGGGCATACACAAAAAGATATTTTCCAGTACAAAATATAGTTTTCATGGTCTAAAGTGGAAGCTTGTAACTTGATATGGACAAACCACTTGGCTGAGCCGAGGATGTGGTGCAGCCCTAGAGTTAGGACGTCCTAGTGCGGGGAGGTGACAGTTCTCTTTACCTTCCCAGTTATAGAAATGGAGCTTAGTTAGGCCGAGAACCTGTTAGCTATGTCAACCCATGTGACTCATGACGTGGGCCATCACCATGCTAATATTATGGACTGTGTGTTTACAGCAATGACTGTGATGGTAAGTTGGCACTGGCGCTGACATCCTAATTACATCATGGAAGTCAGATTTGCATATTCTTCCCATGTTCCTTTGCTCATGGCTTAATAAGACTCCACACACCTTAATGTTGGTTCTCTCCTTATGGAGTGACGATATCCCCTCAACCCTGTCTAAGCCTCTCACCTCTGCCAGAGCAGTCCTTTCTACGCCAAGCTGATGAGATGCAAATACATTGAAACAGCTGTCCTTGGCTGAGAAGACTGTATCTGGTATAATCCCAACATCATTGCAAACAAAGGCCTTTGAGAAGGTCGGCATGATGTTAAAGGGAGCGCCCTCTATAGGGTTGTTTGACTGAGACTCTGTCTTCCTAATGACATCATGGAAGATAGACGTGCACTTCTCAGTCAGCGCCCTCTATTGGTGTCCACACTAACATCCTAATTACATCATGGAAGTCAGATTTGCATATTCTTCCCATGTGATGGTAAGTATGAATGGACTTCAAAGCTATGATCTAATTTAGGAGCCAAAGACCATATTGGACACCTTTTTATAAATTGCAACACAGAACTTGGCATTGTAGGCGTTCTGTAGTTTTTGAGAGACCTGATGTAAATTTTTGAAGAGAAGACTGACTCAGCAACAGAGACATTGAGCAACATCACTCAGGCTCCTGGCACCTTGTGATATTCCTAAAAATAGTCACCCATTCAGTGGTAGAGTTATTACATCATTCAACTTGTCCTCAGAGCCCTCAACGCTGCATTCACCATCAAGGTCACTCCAACCACCATTAGGGTCATGGAGGTTTATTACGTAGAAGTTCCCCTGGGGCATCTTCTACACTGCAGGCCCCTCTTCACAGCACCACTGGAGTCTTGGTTGAGCCAGTTACATCCACTATGAGCCCATCCATGACCGACTTAGAAAAGAGTAGAAGAACCAGCTGATCTATTTTTGCATTTTATGATCATTTGTCAGTAATGAATGGAAATGGTGAATGGTTTCACACGGCAGCCTATATAACTGGAATCTATGAGTAGACTTTCCGTCTAAGAGATAACCTGACATCAGACGATGCACTTCAGTGACCTGAGATGTTTACAGTTGTATCCACATCATATGACTCTGGTAATGATAAGGTCCGTCTGTGAGTCATGGATTGGTGACATTCGGTGAGCGGAAAGTCTGTATCACTGAGATCACCTGGTAACCTACTGGGGACGTGTTCCTGGAACAACCTGCCGTCCTATCAGACATTATTGTGTAAACTGCAGGCTCTTAGGATTCCTTGGAAGAAGAAATAATGTGCAGAGAAAGGTTATATTTTGCAGTGACCATTGGGAGATACAGAGGACGTCATATAACTCCGATGGTAACCACTTCTCCTGGAGCAAAAATTCAGGCGGGTCTTAAAAAGAGTCACCAAAATCCAGCACAAATCCCATCTCCGCAGATAGCTAGGTTAGGGTCGCCTGAATCATATAGTATGAACTGCTGCCTACATTGCAGAAATATTGCTGCTTTTGTCAACACACAAATTAGCCTCTTGGTGCAATAGTGGCGCTCTCATTGCTCCAAAGTGGTAAGCGACAACACCCGTGTTGCTTCAAAGATCTCATTTGCATGTTGACAAAAACAGTGATATTTCGGAAATGGAGGCAGTGATTCGCAAGGGGTAAACTCCACTTGATTCAGGTGACCCTGACTTATCTGTCTACAGGGCTGAGTTGATATTCTGGGGTCCGGTCCCATTATCCTAGACAAGGCATAGAGGTTTGTTCATGCACCTTCACCCCATGGCACCCAGCCAGTGGCGTAACTAGGAATGGCGGGGCCCCGTGGCGAAATTTTGACATGCCCCCCCCCAACCGACACCAACGCCGAAGACCTCAACCGACCCCCTGCTCCACACTCTATTATGTCCCTTAGTAAGCTATGCACACAGTATTATCCCCCATAGTGGCCCCTGCACACAGTATTATACCCCATAGTGGCCCCTGCACACAGTATTATCCCCCATAGTGGCCCCTGCACACAGTATTATCCCCATAGTGGCCCCTGCACACAGTATTATCCCCAATAGTGGCCCCTGCACACAGTATTATCCCCATAGTGGCCCCTGCACACAGTATTATCCCCAATAGTGGCCCCTGCACACAGTATTATCCCCCATAGTGGCCCCTGCACACAGTATTATACCCCATAGTGGCCCCTGCACACAGTATTATCCCCAATAGTGGCCCCTGCACACAGTATTATCCCCAATAGTGGCCCCTGCACACAGTATTATCCCCCATAGTGGCCCCTGCACACAGTATTATCCCCCATAGTGGCCCCTGCACACAGTATTATACCCCATAGTGGCCCCTGCACACAGTATTATCCCCAATAGTGGCCCCTGCACACAGTATTATCCCCCATAGTGGCCCCTGCACACAGTATTATCCCCAATAGTGGCCCCTGCACACAGTATTATCCCCCATAGTGGCCCCTGCACACAGTATTATACCCCATAGTGGCCCCTGCACACAGTATTATCCCCCATAGTGGCCCCTGCACACAGTATTATAACCCATAGTGGCCCCTGCACACAGTATTATCCCCCATAGTGGCCCCTGCACACAGTATTATACCCCATAGTGGACACCCATAAACAATTATTACACTTTTCAGACCCCAGAGTATAATAATCGGAGATCCGGGGGAATAAAAACATAAAAAATTACTGTTTCTTACCTGGCCCCGGCTCCTACGCTGTCTTCTCCGCTGCTGTCCTTCTTCTTTGACGTCAGACATCACATTACCCGGGAAGCAGGCCGAGTTCATGTGACGTCAGAGATGTCAGACAAGTATGAAGGAGGCCTGGCAGGATCGTGGAGAGGTAAGTAACTGTGTTTGTTACGTTCCCTTACCTCTCCCGGTCTGCCAATCATTATACTCGGGGGTCTGCAAAGACCCCTGAGTATAATGATAGTATTTGTGGGGCCCGCGGTGTCACTTGCCGATCCCGGCCCAGCCAGGATCGGCAAGTAATTAGGGCTCGTAACGGCCTCTGCTGCTATGGTGGTAGTTACGCCCCTGCACCCAGCCCTAGTGGTACATGCCCCACCAAACCCTCCAACCATGTTTATGCATATTACTGAAAGGAGTTCTCAATCCTCCAGTAGACTCTTTTTGGTCATTAATCGATGTTCTTATATTGACTTCATCTCCGCACCATACGGTATATATCTAGAGTAGCTACATTTTAGCTGCACAGTTTATGGTTCAATCCATGTTCTGGTCTACATATTTTATGAAGCGGCTTAGTCCTCCATTATAGCGGCTGCCATGTAGTGAGTGACACTCGCGCTCCTTGGCCGCGTTCCCAGAACACGTTATGAGGATTGTCTATTGGCGGAAGCATTTGATGTGATTTTAGCTGTGACTCAAAATCATATTACTGTCCTATAATACAGAAGCTGCGTCTCATGTGAAATGTATCCGATGAATTACACGACCATTTGTTGTCCTCACTCCCGATAATTAGGAATAGATGTAGTTAAGGGTCAATTATTGCGCATCGGAGGTTTAGTAATGGCATTATTCTCCATCATATTTCAGTAGAGTGCACTCAGGAACATCAGCCGGGATTTCATGGACTCTTATCGCAGCTCGACTAAGACCTAAGAATCACATTGTAGTGTCAAGAATAGAAAATTGCGTAAAATGTATTTTTTTAATCTGTATTTAGAGCAAAGGTTGGGGATTAGCCGGGTTAATATCGATGGCTGAAGTCAGGAAGCTTTTAAGAAATCCGAGCTCAGAAATTCTCCAGATATTAGAAAAATAATGAAAGTTTATCTCAAATTAGATTATCTTGTATTTCTCCCCAGAATATGGTTTGCACCATTATATTAATCCTATACAATGACTGAGTTAACCCCTTGTTTTCTTAGGTTGTATAACCTTTAGTATTTCTACCATTAGACATTAGGCATCTATATGGATTGGATTTTCTGTTGCCATTGGCTTAGAAGATGTCCGACAAGATCTAAATATCTGTATCTGATAAAATACAGTATCCACCATCCATGTGTCTTTGTTTAGGATGACACTACTTTTGATACACTCCATCGATACACGTGCCTATACAGTTGTATAAATGTGACCCCAAGAGGGCCCACCAATAATCCTCAACCCACTCGTATTGGACGATCTTCCGTACGACAGTCCGTGTATTGTAAATTTATTCCCCCTGCCCTCTGGTGAGCTGGAATGAAGAGATGTAAGATACACAGCCATCCACTTTCAGAAAGGAGAAGATGAACCCTTTTTCAGCAAAAATAGCAGTTGATCAACCAATAGGGTTGAGCCGATCTTGACTTTTCAGGATCGATTTTAAAATCCGATTTCAGATCATTTTTCATTCGAACCCGATCTCGATCCCAATTCCGATCCCAATGTAAGTCAATGGGATTTTTTTATTAATCGGAGATCGGATTTTAAAAGCATGGAATCTAACAAGTGAATGCTTTAATTGTTAGAATCCACGTTGTGTAGTGAATCTCTAAGTAGCCAGAGGATTTGTTATTAATTCTCTGGTTACTTAGCCCCCCCTGGTGTCCACTTACCTGCAGAGATGGCTGCTCCGGTGTTCTTCTTCGCCTCGCTGCCCCCTGCCTCCCAGGTTAGGAGAGTGTGGGCGGGTTAGGAGAGTGTGGGCGGGTACTGGGAGGGGAGACATCACGTCTCCCGACCCTGTACCCGCCCACACTCTCCTAAGCCACAAGCCCCGCCTTCCTAGCTCTTTAAACACTAACCTGGGAGGCGGGGCAGCGAGGCGAGAAGAGCAGCGTGGAGCGGCAGCGAGGCGAAGAAGAACACCGGTACCGGAGCAGCCATCTCTGGAGGTAAGTAGCTACTAGAGATGTTACTTTAGTCTCCCATTAGAATGAATGGAGGCAGCCAGCGCACAGGGGGTTAAAGTTGTGTGCCGGCTGCTTCCATTCATTCTTATGGAACTGCAGCGGAGCCTTCACACTGAGTATACACTATATACTCAGTGTGAAGGCTAAGCAAAGCATTTTGGGAAATACTACCAATCTCGATCCTAAAAAGATCGTGTTGGGAATTCCGATCGCGATCGTGAAATTTTCTCGATCGCCGATCAGAATCCGATCTTTTCCGAACACGATCGCTCAACCCTATCAAACAACTATATAATGTCCACGAGGGTGTCCTAATTTTCAGATGTTGACAGAACGAAGGATCAGGCTGCTGGGGTCCAATCCTTTGTTTTCAGGGCATCCTTTTACTCCCCTCTTCCTATTGACTACATGTGTATACTCAGACACACTAGCATGTGTGTAGGGTAGCAGAGAGTAGTATTGGGCTATATAGGCATTCCTGTTTCTCAACCATGAAAAACTTCTGAATAGATCTGCTTTCAATGACCGTTGTTGGATCCATTCTTTGTCCATTTTTTGATGGCCAAGTGTCATCCATTTTTCAGAGAGGGCTCTGATTATTTTTTTTTTTACACATTCTTGCTTATTGAGGTTGTATTGTTGAGTCTTTTATGGAATCCAGCCTTAGACTACATTCATACAAATGACATTGCAAACTGTCCTTTTTTCACAGCTGTTTTGCAACTGAGGGCTGCCTGTTTTCATGGACCCCACAAACATTGTAGTATACAGGGATCCCTGAAAACGGGTAACAATAGAGCATGACCTAATTTTTTGATGGTCAATGCCAACGGCAATAGGTCCCATTCACGTGAACGAATATTAATGCAACTAGGCTCCCCATCGATCACATCCCCCAATAGATCCATAGGCAGACTGCTACTACATCAGTTACACATGGACACTGATGGACCCCATTGATTATATTAGGGTCCACCGGGTGCTAATTCAAGAGTGAAAGGGGTGGAGAGAAAAGTCCTCCATGCAGGACTTTTTTCTCCGCCGATATTCAGCGGTCTTTGTGACGGGGTCTCCAATGGAGACTCAGACACAGATATGAACCCAGCCTTAGTTGCATTTTTTCCGACCCCTGAATTCCTATATCTATAAATAAATTATTTGTACACATTTTTGCATTGGCTTGGATCTTCAATTCCTAATATACAAGCTATATACAAAGTCAGGAGTGTCCTGCATAACATCATGAGAATAACTGGAGCAGAGCGCATTATCAGTCAGCAGGTTCCCCTTCCTTACGGGAACCGCCCAAGATCTCAGCCAGAAGTCTCCCATTGCTCGAGTTCAGGATGTTGATGTCATTCCTACAACAAAAGAGCTGAATAAGGGCAAAGAAGTATTGTAGAAGCACATAGTCACTTCAGTAGAAAAACACTGCACGGAGTCTGCCGGGTCAATGTATTAAAGGGGAACAGCACTTGGCAAAATGTAGTCTCCAACGGCACGTATTGTAGGCGGTTATTCATGGATGACCAGTCTACTATAGGGTCCTTCGAAGGGTTCAGGTTCTGAAAAAAATTGGTTTGCAACAATCCAGCCAAAGACAAACCTATTTGGAAGTGATTAGAACTTGTTACGGGGGTCCAATACTTATGGGACTTTAAGGCTCCGTTCCCACAGAGTAACGCGCCGCGCATTCAGACACGTATACACGTGTCAGAGTGTGAGCGCTCAAAACAGATCCCATTCACTTCAATGTGTACCGGCTCACAGGCGCTACACATTGAAATCAATGGGTTAAAACGCCTCCCATTGATTTCAATGTGTAGCGCCCGTAAGCCGGCACACATTGAAGTGAATGGGATGTGTTCTGCGCTCTCACACTCTGACATGTGTATACGTGTCTGAATGCGCGGCGCGTTATTCCGTGGGAATGGAGCCTAATTAAGAGTTGTGGACCATGTGGATGGGTGGCGCGGAATATACTCAATAAAGTTACACTGCAACATAATTATGGCAGGGGAAAGACACTGGACATGGGACAAGCTGGTTAACACTTTCGTAACTTATCTGCAGTACGACCGGTAAGGCCTCATTCACATCTGCGTTTGTATTCCGTCCAGGGGAGTCCGCATGTGGATCCCCTGAACGGAATACTGAACGCAACTGCAAGCGGTGTGCAATGAGAGCACATGGACCCGTTAGACTATAATGGGGTCCGTGTGCTTGCCGCCAGATCTCCGCAGGGATCATGCGGACAGGAAAGTAGTTCACAACCTACTTTCCAGTTCCCATGATTTGTGCAGCAGCGTGCGGCAAGCACACGGACCCCATTATAGTCTATGGGGTCCGTGTGCTTTTATTGTACACCGCTTGCAATTGCGTTTGGTATTCCGAGGGGTAACATTTATTTGCTAAGTGACTCAGCAAATATCTTAAAGGGGTTGTGCCTATAAGGACACATATCCCCAGATTTCTACGGGTTTGACTGCTGGGTCCACCAGTGATCAGAAGAATGGGGCAACCAAAAGTCCCCCTAGGGCCTTCTTATAAATAGACCGCCAGTGTAATAAGTGTCCGTGCTCCAAACACTGCTATGGGGATTCCGAGACTAAAAACTCCGGCAGTGGTCGAAGTCCCATAGAAGTAAATGGAGCGCCGGTCACACAAGCGCGCAGGTGCTCCATTCATAAGAAGGCTTCAGGGGTACTTTTGCGTACAGCAATCTGTCAAGTGTCTTTGATGGCACATCGCCTTTAAGTGTAAAGGTCCAGTGAACACAACTTAAGCGAATCAGGTTTAGGTTCAGTCTTTTAATGTAATAATGTTGAACCTGTTTCCCTATGAGGTAGTCGGGAGGAGACGGAGGAGGAACAAAAGGAGGTATGCCTGGAATGTGGCACTTACTACTTACAAGACAGAGTGCTTACTTTTGTCTGATCTTTGCTTAATGAGATTTTACCATGAAAGGATATGCGCTCCACCACTGTACCCCCTCTAAAATGAACCCCCCCCCCCCAGGTTGTGTCGCCCAGCACTACCTCACTGCAACCTCTCTGATCCTGGGGTCCAATCTGTCCTTTAAGAGGATGCTCCATTAAAGACACATCCTCTATCCATTGCTGGGTTCTGACAGTTTTATGGACTTTCAGGCCCATTTTCCTGTTTACTGGGAGACCCAGAGATCGAACCCACAACATAGTGACCAAGGAACTTGGATGGTTCATTTTAGAGATTAGAGAAGGTGGCCACTGTTTGTGCTACACCTTTACACCGATAGCCCCTTTAATGGTTCCCATCCCCAGGAACTGAAAACAGCTGGATCTACATATACAGCATAAATGAGATAAGCTTAATAAAAAGTTTAACCCATGCAGATAAGGCCAACGGGACAATGGTCACTTGAGTTCACTCCTTGAAGTTAGGCCCAGATCCTATCCGCACCATGGCTGGTGGGTACACGTTAGTCTGGGTTTGCACAATGACTGAAAAGTAGAGGTCATGATGCAGATTAACCACAGTCCATTCACTATACCCTGCCATTATTCCCTGCTTGAGTCTTCTACTCCAAAATGATTCCCATTTCAAAAGGTCAGACCCCCTAACTAATTTGCTTCAAGTGGAGTGCTCCAGTAGGCCCCCAGCAGTGATTACCTGCATAGGTTCTGCTAGGGTTGGCTAAGGTGGGGAGGGAGACCACATCCCCATGTCCTTCACTTATCTCTGGGGTGATGTCTCTAGCAGCTGTAGGACCCACTATAGCAGATCCAGGTTCTTTTGATGTCACCGCCTCTACTTGTTCATACAACTCAAGAAATGCAGATGTTCCAGGCAATTATTGGTCGCCCATTCATCCAGAATTTGTTGCACACCAGATACCCACCAGCTTTGGGTACCCCGCATCCAGATGTTCTTCACATCTCTCCTGCTTTCAAATTTAACTCTTTGATCAGGATTCATTCCTCACAAAAGGCTATATCCTCCACCATTCCTGATCTCTGATGTTCCGTTGTCCCGTTCTCCTCCACAGTTCCAAGTCACTTATGGGTGTAAAACCTCACTATTATGCCAGAGGTTCTGAACATTTTGTCCTTGATTTGTTCCTCCATTGGGTAGCCCACACCCTTCTCTAAGAACCACTTATTAAATTTCTGTGCACCTCGGACTTTGCCACCTTTTCCTATGTTCAGTGCCAGACTTTATCAGCCCTATAGCACTCCAGCCTCTTGGCACTCTCCTTCTTGACCTCTAGTTAGATCTTGATGGTCAAGATTTACGACCACTTAGATGTAATGTGAAAGAAAGACAATGGACACGCGACTCTTTAGTAACTTATTTGCAGTACAACCAGTAACTCCAGTACAACCAGTATCTCTCCCTCCAGTCCCCGGCTAGTAAGCATCCTACTGACTCATCTCCATTTTCTGGGGTATCAGCCTATAAAATACATGTCATATAACAACTTTAGGCAATAAGATAACACAATCTAGCATGCTATCAAACTCCAACCTACTAGCAATATGACACTGAAGCCTACGGCCGCACCCATACGGGGTTATAAAAATAACCTTATAAACCCTATTAATGACCTGTCCTGTGTGTACAGGGATAACAACAAACCCTATCATGCCATTACAGGTGGGTGTGCCCATATTCTGTATAGGAAGTTACTTGTGATAACTGTGATCCGTTTAGACAGTCATGATGTTTCGGTCTCGTGGTCAGATCTTTATCTAACATTGGCTATAGATATGGAGACAATTGGTATAGAGACTTTCTGTCAAAAGGAATGGTTTGGAATGGCGTCCTCCCACATGGTCAGAATGTGTGCTCTGCCCATGTTGGGGTCCAGGTTTGTGTGAGCCCTTGGTCAACAAAGCCTCATTGTGCCCCTTATGGACCCGCACGATATAATGGTTTTATTATGATCCCACACAATATAAGAAATGGTGGGATCTCAGGGAACGGATGCTCACTATATATTCCATCATTACTTACCACTCAGTCCTCCAGACTCATCACTCCATTCTCTGCTCCAGGTGCCAGCATACATAACCTGTGCCAATGCAGGGCATAGAAGGGTCGGGGAGTCAGGGAGCTAAGGACGGTGAGTAGTAATGAGGTATGTACTCACCTCTCTCTTCCTGGGCCCTTGCCAATGCAATAAGTGCTTACCTTTGTATTGATGGAAGTGCCCATTGTAATGCACTTGCCCGGGTTCCCTGGGTGCTGACACCAGCCTTGGCTCTACCACAATGGATGTTGAGGTGTTACAGCACTTCACATAGCCTCTATACCATTTGGTTCCATGCTGACTACATACTGTATTCTCACTCAAGTAATCTGATGTTTGCTCAGGGTCTGACCTTCAGACCTAAACATCAGGACTGTTTGCACAGGTTGCCTAGTGGAATTATCACTAATGCATATTACCTTTTCTTTATGATTCCTCTGGTAGACCATGTACGAGTATATATCCTATTCTTACTGCATGTATACAGTGAAACCAATTGTCTGTTGACATGACAATGACTCTGTATGATAATAACTCTGCGTGACAATGACTCTGCTTCCTCTAATACTGTAGTGAAAATGCAGCAATGACATCATTACTGCAATATAGAACAATCCCAGGGGTGTAGCTATGGACCATGGGTGTAGCTATAAGGCAGACGTAGGCAAACTTTTTTATATGGTGTGAAAGTTTAAATTAAAAACTCACAGATGAGGTACTTGCAGTGCGTAGCAATAATTGTAAGGCTGAGGACCCCTATACTAAAGTCATATAGCACAAACCATAACAAAGAAGTGCCGCCACCAGATGCTTCTGGACACACGTGTGTACTGATATTTCCCAGGACATACCTGGACTTTCCCATTATAAGCACTACTCTGCTATAGTCGGCCTTATCACTGATGGCGATGATAGGGAATACAGAGACTTAAACCGGGATTTTGTTGAATGGTGCCAGCAGAACCACCTCAGGATTAATGCTGGGAAGACTAAGGAGATGGTGGTGGACTCTAGTAAACGGAGAGGTGCTCCGACCCTGGTGGAGATCCAAGGGACATGCATTGAGATAGTCAGGACCTATAAGTATCTGGGTGGGCTCCTCAATAATAAACTAGACTGGGCTGACCACCTGGAGGCGCTGCACAGAAAGGGCCACAGCAGACTCTACCTGCTCAGGAGGCTGAGGGCCTTCGGAGTCCAGGGGACACTTCTTAGGGCCTTCTTCAACTCTGTGGTTGCCTCAGCCATCTTTTTCGGTGTGGCCTGCTGGTGGAGCAGTATATCATCCAGGGACAGAAATAGACTTGACAGGCTGATCAGGAGGGCCAGCTCTGTCCTGGGGAGCCCCTTGGACCCAGTACAGGTGGTGGGTGACAGAAGGATACTGTCTGTGGTGGCCTCCATGAGGGAGAACAAATCCCACCCCATGTATGGGACCTTGATGGGACTTGGCAGTACTGTAAGCGACCGTCTGCTCCACCCCAAGTGTGAGAAGGAGCTATCGCAAGTCCTTCTTTCCAACCGCAACCAGGCTGTATAATCTACATCAGACCAAGCGTAGATCACTCCGCACAGAGATCTAATGATTATGACGATGACCATGAGGTCTTCCTCTTTCTCTTCCGTTTTTCCTTAGCTGCTATGGACTCCTAGTATATCTTCTCTTCTCAGCTTATGTGTGTCTACGTCTGTAATATATTACTCTGTATTATCCTGTACCTGTATTACTATGCTGCTGTAACATGCTGAAATTTCCCCAATGTGGGACTATTAAAGGATTATCTTATCTTAAAAGTCCATGTAAAGCCCCAGAGTAGCTTATACTACTTTGTAGGGGGCCTACTGTGGAGTATATAATACTGTGTGTGCATGGGGGGCTATTGTGGAGCATATAAGACTGTGTTTGGGGGCCTATTGTGTAGCATCTAAGACTGTGGGCTCAAGGACACCCCGTCTGGCATTAATAGAGTGCAACAAGTAAATTCAATTTATACGGATGACTTGAGAATTGCCAATTCATAAATAGGATCAATGAATTCTCTATGTTACGTTGACTATGATTATAGGGCCTTAGATGTTTAAGAGCAGTAACCTGTTGGAGGGAACCCACTGTATGGGAGTGGTAGTAGTGGTATTAGTGGTAGTGGTAGTAGTAGTAGTGGTAGTAGTAGTGGTAGTAGTAGTGGTAGTAGTAGTAGTAGTAGTAGTAGAAGTAGTAGTAGTGGTAGTAGTGGTAGTGGTGGTAGTAGTAGTAGTAGTAGTAGTAGTAGTAGTGGTGGTGGTGGTGGTGGTAGTAGTAGTAGTAGTAGTAGTGGTGGTGGTGGTGGTGGTGGTAGTAGTAGTAGTAGAACTTGCACTTGTCACGTTGGCTAGAACAGATGACTCAACTAAATCCTCCACCTTTCTCCTAGGCTGGTACAGAGCTGAGAAGTTCTGCAATGTTCCTGATGGTGGCGTAGTATTCTTCCAGGTCACATCCTAATGGTCTTCAGCCCTCCTGAGCCAAATGGTCACTGGAGTGTCCGTGATGTTGTTGCAGCAGACTGATGGTGTATAGATGGCGACGTACCTCCAAAGAGTATTATTCAGAAGATGATACAGAAACAATCATTGATCCCTTCTCATGGCAGAGGTTGTCTGAATATGTTGATGGGCACAATCAATCTCTTCCAACTTTGTCTGGAGCAGTCGCCTGCAAAACGTCTGAGACAACTAGCACCGGAGACTGGGAGATCTTATTGAACAGGCCAAAGGGCTGGAAAACTTACACGTGTATTATGTCACCACAGTTCAGGAGCTCAATCTTGTTCCAAGCTCCATCTATTGAAGACCACATTGCATTGTTCAGAATGTTTTGTCCTAGCGAGAGTTATGATAGAATATCCGGGACTGAGTGAATCTTCCTGTATATTATTGCATTAGGGCCCTCTGCTATCAGTGTCCGCACTTTATTAGCCCCTTTATCCAATATGCTGATGTTGCCCTTAACTTTAGTTCTACTTTTTCACATGAAAAATATGCCTAAATAATGTATTTGTAGCAACTGGCACCCTAAGCGTTAACATGTCAGAATATCTACACCTCAGGAATTGTCTGGCGGCATTCACCCTCTTTACTTCCAAAGGAAATGAAGAACCTCTGCCAGCTGCCAAATATTTCTAGCTGTAGATTCTCAAGTCTCGTGCCCTGTGCTCACATATTAGAACTGGTCTTCAATAGACTGCAGTGGAGGATGGAACTCAGGGCTTGGGTGTATCATTGCAAGTAGGATCACACAGGGAATTTGTGTGGGGTCATATACGGAGTCGCACCTGCCATGGGGTGACTTGAGGTGACGCCTCAAATGGCCCCTCCAGACATAAACTGAGAGCAGGCTGCTACCTATTGGACTATTCCAACAGGTAGCAGCCGATATTTTACTGAACAATCACTTCTCCTGTCCAGTCTGGCATCCATTTCTTCCTCCAGAGGGCACCACAATCTCGAGGCAGAAGCAGAGGTCAGACACGACAGAAGCAAAGAATGGTGAGTAAAATATTGTCTGCTACCTGCTGGAATAAACCAACAGGTAGAAGCCAAACTTGTGTGGTACCAGCGGAGGTGAGTAAAAACCACAAACAGGTATACTCACCTCTCCTGTGCATCCTTTTTTCCTCAAGTGTCCTCTACAGCCTCGTGAGGTGTGTACGTTACCACTGAGGCCTATGATTTGGGTGAATCCTGGGCATGTGACATCAGACGGAGGATACATGATGGGCCCCATAGAATTGAGGTCCATATAATACAGTTTGTGAACACGGATATGGGTATAGTAGACCCCCAGCTACTATGGCAACTCACTGAAAAACCCAACATTCGAGAGGGTACCATTGTGGTGACAGAGAGACCCCTCTATCCTTGTCATATTACTTTAGGTACAGTTAGGGCCAGAAATATTTGGACAGTGACACAATTTTCGCGAGTTGGGCTCTGCATGCCACCACATTGGTTTTGAAATGAAACCTCTACAACAGAATTCAAGTGCAGATTGTAACGTTTAATTTGAAGGGTTGAACAAAAATATCTGATAGAAAATGTAGGAATCGTACACATTTCTTTACAAACACTCCACATTTTAGGAGCTCAAAAGTAATTGGACAAATAAACATAACCCAAACAAAATATATTTTTTTTTCAATATTTTGTTGCGAATCCTTTGGAGGCAATCACTGCCTTAAGTCTGGAACCCATGGACATCACCAAACGCTGGGTTTCCTCCTTCTTAATGCTTTGCCAGGCCTTTACAGCCGCAGCCTTCAGGTCTTGCTTGTTTGTGGGTCTTTCCGCCTTAAGTCTGGATTTGAGCAAGTGAAATGCATGCTCAATTGGGTTAAGATCTGGTGATTGACTTGGCCATTGCAGAATGTTCCACTTTTTTGCACTCATGAACTCCTGGGTAGCTTTGGCTGTATGCTTGGGGTCATTGTCCATCTGTACTATGAAGCGCCGTTCGATCAACTTGGCAGCATTTGGCTGAATCTGGGCTGAAAGTATATCCCGGTACACTTCAGAATTCATCCGGCTACTCTTGTCTGCTGTTATGTCATCAATAAACACAAGTGACCCAGTGCCATTGAAAGCCATGCATGCCCATGCCATCACGTTGCCTCCACCATGTTTTACAGAGGATGTGGTGTGCCTTGGATCATGTGCCGTTCCCTTTCTTCTCCAAACTTTTTTCTTCCCATCATTCTGGTACAGGTTGATCTTTGTCTCATCCGTCCATAGAATACTTTTCCAGAACTGAGCTGGCTTCTTGAGGTGTTTTTCAGCAAATTTAACTGGCCTGTCTATTTTTGGAATTGATGAATGGTTTGCATCTAGATGTGAACCCTTTGTATTTACTTTCATGGAGTCTTCTCTTTACTGTTGACTTAGAGACAGATACACCTACTTCACTGAGAGTGTTCTGGACTTCAGTTGATGTTGTGAACGGGTTCTTCTTGACCAAAGAAAGTATGCGGCGATCATCCACCACTGTTGTCATCCATGGACGCCCAGGCCTTTTTGAGTTCCCAAGGTCACCAGTCAATTCCTTTTTTCTTAGAATGTACCCGACTGTTGATTTTCCTACTCCAAGCATGTCTGCTATCTCTCTGATGGATTTTTTATTTTTTTTTCAGCCTCAGGATGTTCTGCTTCACCTCAATTGAGAGTTCCTTTGACCGCATGTTGTCTGGTCACAGCAACAGCTTCCAAATGAAAAACCACACACCTGGAATCAACCCCAGACCTTTTAACTACTTCATTGATTACAGGTTTACGAGGGAGACGCCTTCAGAGTTAATTGCAGCCCTTAGAGTCCATTGTCCAATTACTTTTGGTCCCTTGAAAAAGAGGAGGCTATGCATTACAGAGCTATGATTCCTAAACCCTTTCTCCGATTTGGATGTGGAAACTCTCATATTGCAGCTGGGAGTGTGCGCTTTCAGCCCATATTATATATATATATATATATAATTGTATTTCTGAACATGTTTTAGTAAACAGCTAAAATAACAAAACTTGTGTCACTGTCCAAATATTTCTGGCCCTAACTGTACCATCTTTGCTATTTAGCAGCTGTGTTGTAGCCACGTCATACATGGAGGCCACCTCAGGTTCCCGACCAAAAATTGGGTAGCCGCAACTGAATGCTGGTGCAGTGCACCAGCATCCAGTCACGCACTCTGCTCCAGATTAGGCCCAAAGAACGGGCCTAGTCGGGAGTGTCTTCAGGCCGAATCGCGAGGCGAAACGGCCTGAAGAATGAGCACCTCGCTTCTTTTTCTGGGAGCTGGAACAAACCGGCTCCCGGAAAAAAGAACTGACCGACTCCCATTGATTTCAATGGGAGCCGTCTTTTTGGTCAGGATTTTGAGGCGGATACGGCGTGTGAACTTACCCTAAAGGAAACAAAGTTTCCCTGGGCCTCCACTTATTATACCCTGGGGTCTGCGTGCACCCCAAAGTATAATAGTGTGTCGTGGGTGACGATTCCTAAAAATTTCAGTTTGGGAGCGGCCCAAAACTCTTAGAAAATTTGGGTCGAATCAGGCTTGAAACGAATTTTGAAGTCTATATGATTGTTGGCTTAGAATAAGGAATCTTATTCCTCCACTCTTCACTTCTATATCCATCGCAGTACTGAACACCGATTTGGGGCCTAGGGTCTCTGAAACCCATTTCAGTCCAGGGTAATAAGTCCGCCGTTAGACTCAGAAATACATCCTCAGTCTACACAATATTGTCGGCAAGGTTCCATTTGGATTTATGACCATTTGGCAGAGGAGAAAACACAATTTCTGAGCTATGAGTCTGTGCGCAGGGTGTGTAACGAAATATTAAGCCAAAGAAACACGTTTCCTGTAATATCCTAAAATAGATCTGTACAAGCAAAAGTGATTCAGTCACAGCCTGGAGACTGGCATCGTTTCCCACTCCATGGTGGACTCACCTCATAGACTTCACCGAATTATTAACACAATTGGGGTTGTACCTGACAAGGGTAAAAGGGCAGTGAATGGGCACAATAATCTGGTCCTAAGCAAAGTCAAGGCTGGTCCATGGACAGGCTAATGGATGATAAGCTGGCAAATAATGGTGCAGCTTATCTTATGACCCCAAGACTACATAGCAAACCCATCTGATTCATCAGTTTCCAGACACAAGTAATAGGGTAAAGGCCTGGCACAGACCATCAGAGCAGCAAATGGATGACTGCTTAGGTTTCAGATTGTGAATATCTTCCATCAAAATATAATGTCTTTGTACAGTTTTAAGCAGGGGCGGAACCATAATTCATAGACCCTCCCCCTAGTAGGTAGGGGCCCCATTACAGATTTTGCAGTGGGCCCAAGAGCCTCAAGTTATGCCTCTTAAATTAACCCCATTTCTTCAAAGAAAGCCAAGCAGAGTCAACCATAGCACAGACTGAAAAGTGCTCTCTTCAAAGCCTGAAGTGCTAGTCAATTGTGCGAATATTTTTCATATATAATGTAGATCTCAAAGAATTTTTTAAAAAAATAAAAATTTAGGACAAAAATGACAGGACCATTTTTTGTAATGTCCCAAATGATAGTGCTGCAGATGACGTGTTATTAGTAACAAGAAGCAGCATACTGTGACGCAATGAAGTGTGGCAGAGAGGGAAATTTTTACCCTTCAGAATAAGAGGATACGGTGGAAGTAATAAGTGTCCCGGGGACGATCTGCATCTCGTTCTGTTTCCTCAGCCAGTTCCTCTGTGCCCTGCTCCACAAAGACTGATGACCCTGAAGAATGTCAAAAATGCTGGTAAAGTACATTCAGGAAAACAATCGCCCCGCATGCTGCCGCCCCAACCTCTGAGATCTTTCTGTAAACTGTGGTTAGAATTGAAGATTGATCCTCAAACATACCAAAAATTACCATCGAAATGTGCCATGGTCACCATTAGTTTTTCTTGACTGCCATATTTGTACATTATACATCTTCTACTCTATATAACTAGGTTGGTTTGGTAAGAAAACGGACAATTCCTTGAATAACATTATTATAAATGACATCACTGAAGGAGAGGCCACATTTACCTGGTGTCAGATGAAGCAATGGCCGGCTCTGGCCTCTACATAAATCAGGTGCACTTCCATGAACCAAATGGAGATTAACACCAGTAACAAACAGGGCCATTATAACACATAGGTAGGCCTGGGCAAAGGTTTCACAATGTTCCCCCCATCACCACCACTTAGAAATACCGGACTTCCACAAATTATGCCCCCTTAGTGGCCCTCACACAGTGTAATGGAGCAGACGGCTCCCAGTTTCACCATCGTATGCAACTCTACCTGCTCAGGAGTCTGAGGGCCTTCGGAGTCCAGGGGCCACTTCTTAGGGCCTTCTTCAACTCTGTGGTTGCCTCAGCCATCTTTTTCGGTGTAGCCTGCTGGGGGAGCAGTATATCAACCAGGGAAAGAAATAGACTTGACAGGCTGATCAGGAGGGCCAGCTCTGTCCTGGGGAGCCCCCTTGGACCCAGTACAGGTGGTGGGTGACAGAAGGATACTGTCTGTGGTGACCTCCATGCAGGAGAATAAATCCCACCCCATGTATGGGACCCTGATGGGACTCGGCAGCACTGTCAGTGACCGTCTGCTCCACCCCAAGTGTGAGAAGGAGCTATCGCAAGTCCTTCCTTCCAACCGCGACCAGGCTGTATAATCTACATCAGACCAAGCGAAGATCACTCCGCGCAGAGAACTAATGATTATGACGATGACCATGAAGTCTTCCTCTTTCTCTTCCGTTCCTTAGCTGCTATGGACTCCTAGTATATCTTCTCTTCTCAGCATATGTGTGTCTATGACTGTAATATATTACTGTGTATTATCCTGTACCTGTATTACTATGCTGCTGTAACATACTGAAATTTCCCCAATGTGGGATTATTAAAGGATTATTTTAACTCTTCAGTGTTTTATGGACATACCCTATGACGTATTTCTTTAAAAGATCTGCCGTGCCAGTTACGAGAAGATCATGTCTTAGTTACACAATTCCACCATGATATATCTTTCTCTATGACACCACATTGTTACAAGTGAGACGATTACTTTCATTCCACACTATTTTTGGACAATCTGTCAATTGTTCCTCAAAAATAGTTTTGCTGACGTTCTCGATATGTAAAACAAGAAGTTCCTGGGTTATGAGTTTACGGGAATTTGCCCCGTTGAAATACTGTAACCATTTCCTTCCAGTGTCTTATGATAAGGGCAGGAAGTAACAAGATAAGAAGATGTCTCTTTAGGTCAACCTTTGTTATACAAGAAAAGTACAATTGTTCTTTGGGACCTCCATTCGGATTGTCGTCCTCTGTCCATTCTTAGGTTGTCACCACTCATAGAATCAGTGACCCTACATTTGAACAACATGAGAAGAAACCTTGCATTACTCTGTTTTTATACCCTGGAGACCCTTTATCTTGATCCTAAGACGAAGATGGGATCTTACTAACAAACTTCTGTAGCCTCGTCTCTGTCCCTTGGCCTTCTAAGACCAGGTTCTTCTGTGTCTGGTTTCTGTCTTGTCTTTGGTTTCTGCCCCACGCCCCATTATGTAATGTTCTTACTTTTTTTACCAGGAGTATTTTTATTATCTTACCTAAATGTAGACATTGAGTGTTCAGACTCATGAGTAAGAAACATTAACCGCCAAACAAAGGGATAAGAAACGATCATGTCTACATGAGGAAAACTGTTAAAAATAGATGAAAGAACATTCCCTTCTTTAGTGTTTGTTATTTCTGTAATAAATTCATTCCTGTACATTTATAGACACAGATTTTTTTCAGATTTTATTCTTAGGCATCGAGTTATAATTTAATATCTTCCCAGAAGCTCGGCACTTCTAACCATCATTGTACTTAGCTCTATTGTATGAAGTTGCATTATATAAGTTCCGAACACTTATTGAGCCTAACCTAGAAACTTCTTCAACGCGAAGAATGTCCTTTCTACTTCTTCCCCCCCTACAATGTGTGTTCCTGCACATTTGAGTGAATAGAATTTACTTGTCCAGGCCCACCATCATTAAAGAGATTGCTCAGAATTTGGAGAAACCAGTGGCATAGCTGGGAGTGGGTGTGTAAAAACCCCCCCAAAAAGTTCCAGGTGGTCCATTGTTCACCAGTAGCCTTAAGCCTCAGTCCCTGCAGAGGGACCAGTGACATCACTTACAAACATCACTGCTTCCATACCAACATCTCAGAAGACATATGAGCCTCAGGGCTTCCATGGCTGCCTTCGTGGCATGTGGTGGAAAGGGGACTGACTGCGGACAACAGAGCACAGGGACAAATGAGCATGCCTTTATTTTTCTTGTAACTGCATTACGAGTTTCTCCAAATCCTGGACAAACCCTTTAGAGAATTTTTTTTGGAAGCTCTTCTATTTGAGGCCACACTGATCCACCCACGAATCCTCAGGTGAGCCAAAGAAGACAAAGCATTAGATAAGTACAGACACCTCCATGCTCCTGCAATGATTGCATTGGTGCCAAATTCTGGTCTAGCACTCTTTAAAGAGGATCTTTCACCACCAAGACCAGTTCTTTTAATACATGGTGCTCCACTGATTCCAGCAAAGTTGGAATTTTTTCTCTAGCCCCCACCATTCCTGAGCAATCAATGCTGTTAGATTTGGATCCTGATATGCTATTTAGACTCAGTTAGAAGGGCGGTGGTGTCACACAGGAGCAGGCAGTCAACCCCACGTCAGGAAGAGGGGGAAAAATTGGAACACATTTGTTAACAAGACATACATGAAGGTCCTAGATAAAATACATTTTTGACTTTTTTTTAATTTTCAAGAGCAACGTTATTACATGAATATATAACAAAGAGCATTGAGAGAAGACAGATCAAACAGTGGACAGAGACACATGCATATATGACATCCATGGAATTCACCTTTCAGTAAACTAAGGACAATATAGGGTCAGCCACATAGACCACTGATCCCCTGATCTCATCTGGTTGATACAGGTTACGGCATGACTATGCCAAATACTGGTTACAACATAGGACCTGCTATATTTGGTTAAAGGAACGTTCCAGTCATCATATAGTTCTGTAATGATGCCCCCCTCCCCCTTGTTTTACACTAAAAGGACACCAATAAAGAAAAGGTTCAAAAAGTCTATGCATACATGGCGACTATCAATACTGTCAAACTTTGCATTGTTTGTAATTTTAGGCTAAGGCCCCACAGGATGCATCGCATTGCGGTTCTTCCCGCGGCGCTTTAAACAGAAAGTTCTCAGAGTTTTCCTCCGCGGAATTTCTGTTACCATTATATCTACGGGAAATCTCCGTAGATATAATTGACATGCTGCGTTTTCCATAACCGTGCCGGTTTTGGAAATCGCAGCGTGTCTGCGCTGTGGTATTAAATGTAAAGTGGGAATGGGATTTGTATGAATCCCATCCACTTTGCAGTTACTGTAAAACTCCGAGATTTTTCCCAAGGCTTTTCCACTGCGGGTAAATCGCGGCGTTTCTTTCGTAAAAACCTTCAGAAATTTGTCTCGTTTTGCAAGACGCCAAAATTCCCTTTCCCATGCATGAAGATTCTGGCTCATTTTTCAAAGGTGTCAAAAAAAATAAAAAAATTCCGTTGTACCAATAAAATCAAAAAATCTGTCTCAATTGAATCTTAAACTAAGTTTACACCATTTTAAGCTCAGTTTACTTTTCGTAAGAAAATCTACGCCAAATTTGTTCTTTTCGGTTTCATAAAGGTATTGTAAAGTTAGACTTATAAACCTCGCCCATTTTGGGGCACATTTTTCGAAAGTCTTGAGGTTGTCATATTTTTCTCTGCTCATAGATCTGTCGTAAATGCCGTGCACCAAAATTTTTGCCAATTTTTGGCAAATGTATTAATACTGTCTTATATTGAGTCATCTTACAAGTAGACTAGCTGAGATTTATCACATCGGCTCTTGCTATTTGATAAATTTGGCGCATTGGTAAGCTTCACTTTAAGCCAATCCCTAAAAAAAATGAAAAAGTGTCTAAGATAAATATCTGGTGCAAAACGGAGCCAGAATGTTTAGCTTAGTAAATCCACCCCATTGTTTCCAAATATTTTTGTGGAATTTTTGTTGCCTTCCTGGGAGGAGCTTCATTGTGGTCACCTACCCCATGAGATTTTGTACAATGAGATAATTAGCAAGTGACTAACACAATTGCTGGCCTGGTACATCCTGTGTCATGGAAATTACTTTAGGCTAAGGCCTCACGTTGCGGAAACGCAGCTTTTTTGTTGCATTTTTTTGAGCCAAAAACAGGACCGGATTGAGCAGAAGGGAGAAGTATAAGAACCTTTTATATATCTCCCACTGTTCTTGTAGTCATTCTTGGCTTTGTCTCAAAAAAACGCAACAAAATCTGCAACAAAAAAGATGCGTTTCCGCAACGCGAGGCCTTAGCAGCTTTCCAGTTTTCAGAACTCTAAGGGAGAGGCCCCACGTTATGGAAAAGCAGCTTTTTTGTTGTTGCAGATTTTGCTGTAGTTTTTTGAGCCAAAGCCAGGAGTGGCTACTAGAGGAACGGGAAATATCTAGGAAGTTCTTATACTTCACCCTTCTGCTCAATCCACTCCTGGCTTTGACTCAAAAAAACCACAGAAAAATCTGCAACATGGGGCCTTAGCCTAAAGATGTTTTCCAATTAAAGATTGGTCCCTGGCCGATGAGCTGCTTTAAGAGGTTGCAGCATTTATGTGAGTGCTGTAGCCTCTTTATGTTTCGAAACGCAGCTCAGACAATTCACCTGAATATAACTGGGATGCGATCAAGTCAAGTGATCAATGAACATGACATCACAGTGACCGTGAAGTGGAAGCACCACTCAAGGAGCACCACTGCTGTTACCAAACAGCTGATCCACAGGGGTTCTGGCTGTTGAGACCCCCACAGAGCTTTATTTGATGACCTATCCTATGGTACTTATCAATTTAAAAGTCCCAGAAAAGCCCTTTAATGATACAACATAGAGAATATGTAGCAACAGCATGACAAAAGCAAGAACGTGTATACACAATGGGATTATGGCTCAGGTTCGACTGGAACTTTCCTTTAAGCAACTTTGGCTTAGTATTTAATACTGGACTTGGAAACCTAAATAAAATTATTGGGTCACACTCCCTAATTGTGGAATTTGAACATTTTTAGCTGAATGGTATTTCTCAGGAGTTTAGGACTTCACGTTCCTTGTGTCTTATTTAGTGCTTCACATCTTTCCAGAGAAGAGTTGGAAAACTCAGTCTTAGAGATGGGTGAACCAAGTCGTTCTGTCTGAAGAGACCCCCAGAGTATAATAATTTTACTTACAGTTTGTACCAAATTTGTTTGACCCAAAACAAATCAGGGACGTGAGTCTTCCAAATCTGAGACAAATCTTTGGAGGCTCCCAATCCTTATGAAAAGGCCCTTCTGTAGAAACACTATGGTGGTGGCTCAGTTGGTGGACCCAGGTAGAATGAGGACCGACTGTACCATGAAAAGTCTATATCATCCTCTACACTTGTTCGCAATGTGAAAATTTTGGTCATCTTCTAGCAGGTAGCTTAGCCAAGACAAATCTGGGCAGATTCCAGGGATTAAAAGGCTTGAGAGGACCATATCAGTCCAGGTAGATGCTCAAAATATAAAGGAAAACAAGTTTTTTTCCCAAATGCCCACATACAACTAGAGCTTCCCCACCACGGTGATTTCTTAAAGGGGCTTTATCACTGGATTTTTGCTATTTTAGATAAACATATGCCTGAATAGCCTTTAAAAAGGCTATTCAGTTACTGCTAATCGTTTGTTAAAAGACCCCCCCCCCCCCCCGTTATAATTAATTACCTTTTAAATGTATATGTAAATGAGCCCTCCGTGCACCGTGGGCGTTCCCGTGCACCCCTCACGTCATACTCTGTTCACGTCCTCCTCTCTTGGTTCTTGTATGTAAGTCCCTCCTCCTGCTTTTGATTCACCGCTTCTAATTGTGTCTTTCCTGCTTCTGGAAAAGGACCTGTGATGACGTCACTACAAGGTCCATCATCGTCTAAGTAGTGAGCCATACACTGTAGGGGCTGCAGCTCCCTGTGTCTATCATAGCATAGATCTACTGTGCACAGAGGTGGGCGTGAACAGAGGGGTGCACGGGAACTCCCACGGTGCATGGAAGAGCTCATTTACATATACATTAAAAAGTTAATTCATTAAACGGGGGGGGGGGTCTTTTAACAAACGATTAGCAGGACTTGAATAGCTTTTTTAAAGGCTATTCAGGCATATCTTTATCTAAAATAGCGAAAATCCAGTGATAGAGCTCCTTTAAGTATTCCAACATTATTTTTTTTTAAAAAATTAGATTAGATCCAAGGAGAATGAAGAAACAAAAGTTTTGGTGTAGACAGAGGTAAACATTCCTAAAACAAGCCCTGAAGACCTATGAGGACAATACATTATAGGCACATGGCTTTCAATTATCTCCACGAACCTCAAAAACTGGCATGTTTTCCAGAATATGACCAGAAAAAAAAAACATTTTGGAATATCTCCATGTTCTTTCTTGGCTTTTCACTTTGCAAGTTGCATTTACTGATCAATGTGAGGCTACATGCACACAACCATCCGTGGTTGAATGGCACCAACAACACATGGAGGACATCAGTGTGTCGCCCGTGCCTCCATGGCCCTATTCCCTGCTTTCAGAGAGTCCAGGCTGCAAAACGGAAAGTTATAGGATCTGAGGGTTGCCCCAGTGATATGAGGCGTGTGTATGGGGCCCACTGACAATGCACAGTCATATGCATGAAGCCTAACCCAGAAGATATTGGAGGCCTTACGTATGGCTGACCCCATAGTCGGATAGTGTTTAGTTTCGTCCCCTCTCCCTTTCCCACCCCATACTCTGCGCCCTTAGGATACACAATAACTCTTTCAGTAACACTACATTTCATCTTTGGCTCCCACAAGCCTCAGACTGTTCCAGTCTCTCCTTAATCCTCCAGAGCAGTCTGACGATTTGATGAATAATAGGCGGCATCTAATCCCATAAAAAGACGTAAAAGGGAACTGGATCTGTTTTGGCTGAACCCCAGAAGACAGACATGTGGAATTTCAGTGACTCAAACACTTCCTCACATGGTAACTCGTCACATGGTTCTAAAAACACCACAAAACGCAACATTCAGATATAGCGATGTCTGGTCAACGTCGAGAGGAGGAAGGAAATGGTAGAAAATACTAGAAACTGTAGGTACTAAATCTTCTAGAAAAAGGATTACAGATCCAATCACTGGGGTGGACCTGAATATAAAATTATGAGACTAAAAGACGTCCCGACATGTGGAATATAGAAAGAAAAAAATCTAACACTGCACAGAAAATACATAAATCATCATAACCAGCTGTAAGGAACGGATGTGGCTGCATAGTAGTCAGTGCATAGTCAACAACATAGAAAAATTCATGCAACGCTTCTCGAGTATCCTGCACTCTTAAAGACACAGTATTGTATACTCATCCTGGAGGCACAACTTCCTTTAACATGCAACAGAAGGATCGTGTATTCTTTGAGGTGTAACTAAACTTTTAGATTTTATACATAATTCCATAGAGCAGGCGAAGAGAACAAACTTTTTAATCTACTTTCTTAACTCATTTGCCTTCTTTTGTCACTGATCAAATCTGTACAATAAAAGTCTATGGAGAGGGGAGGGTGGAGGAAGAGGAACGCTTCTCAAAGCAGACCTGTCCAGTCTTCTCCTGGCAGAAATATCTTTTAACATTGTAGATGCCTCATATCTCTCCTTCTCATCTCTCCATAGACTTCATTGTAATCTGACACTGCTTGTGTACGGAGTAGGGACCAAAATCATTCAGATAAAGAGTAAAGACGGGAGTAATAATTAAAAGACACAAGCTTTTTTAAAGTTTTTTTCCCCTTCACCGACACTATAGATTTATGGAAAAAAAATAAAAATTTACTTAATTTTGAATTGTTTAGCAATATGGCTGGGGTTACCATGCTGCAATTGGTTGGAAAAAGTTAAACAATATTGGAGGCTTATTTTGAAGCTGAAAAACACATTTGTTGTACATTTTATATACTTTTTCTTGGGGGGGGGGGGGGCATGCAGAAATGGGCTGCGCCTAAAATGCGCAAAACTCTCAAAAGGCTCAAACTAAGGCCAGGTCTACTGCATTGGGGAGGGAGATTTTGCTGAAAATCGTCAGTAAGAAAAGTCCTGCACGGAGGACATTTCTTTCCACCAGTATCGGTATAAAAACGGCGGCAACCTGACAGACCCAAATATAGTCTATAGGGTCCATGCGCGTCCACTGTTTCAGCGGACCGGCTCTCCGTCGTTCAGGTCCCCTATGGCTATATCCAGAGGCCTAGAGGTTTCCGGTTACCCGACAGCAATGCATTGTGGGAGTTACGACAGTCACATTCATGTGCTTAGAGCCAAGCGGGTAGGTCACATGTCTGACAGTAGATAAACAGTAGTCTGGTTCCAAGAGCAACCAGCAAAACTTCGGTGAAATCGGTGTCTTATAGGAATGAACATAGAGATGTGTGGTGGGGGGTTAGATGGCCTTTGGTGAGTACAAAGGATCGGGCATGAGTCAGGACGTTCCCAAACACGTTAGACAATTCACCATTGTCCCGATCTAATATGCACTTGCACCTTTAAGGGGATGCCCTTCTCTTTTTACAATCCCTTTATCTGAAGAATCGTCCCCCCCCAAAAAAAAAAAAAAAACCTGCTGGGCCTCTATTATAAGTCAATGAGGTCTGTCAGGCACCATTGGATCTAGCACCACTTCACGGTTTCTACGATATATGGGAACCTGCTATGTGCTGACACAAATCTGGCCTATTTGCAGCTTATTCTTTAAAAAAAAAAAAAAAAAAAATTTATTGTATTTAATTTAAGGGTTAGAATGAGTTAAAAAAAATTCATAGAAAAAAAGTCATCTCACCAATTCTAACACTTATCAAGTCCCCGCTGGTCTCTAAATCTCTTTAATCGGCAGAACCAGCATTTCCTGTGTGTCAGGACCAGGAAGTGGAGACCAGCAGGGATTATTAAGAATCAGAACGGAAGCAGTGGGGGATTGGCAAGGAAGGTACTACTATTTTTAGGTGTTTTTTTTCTATTTTTTATTTCGCACTGGACTATCCCTCAAATGCCAAATTTTTTGAACAGGACTACACCTCTTTTGACAAATCCTTGACCACCTATCTCACTTTCCCAGTACAGAGCCTTCAATATAAATAATCCTAATATTCTATTCACATGATTGAGAAGAGTCTCAACCATCTGTGTAACAGATTATTTGCAGGATTTTTTTTTTTTCTTGAGCCCATTCACTTTGACCCACGTTGCGGAAAAACTGGGGGGTTTTTGTTGCAGATTTTGCTGCGTTTTTTTAACCCAAAGTCAGGAGTGGATTGAGCAGAAGGGAGACGTATAAAAACATCCTTTATTATTTCCCAGTTCTCGTGTAGCCACTCCTGGGTTTGGCTCAAAAACGGCAATATTTAAAGGGGTATTCCCATGACGCTTGTTCACTAACCTGCAGGCTGTTGTGCTCTATTCACTTCCTGCTTTTCTCAGCACATTGGTGGGCGGGGTTTCACTTGCACGGGGTTGGTTGTAAATGAATTACCACAGTGTGAAGCTGATGTAGCAGAGCTGGATTTGAATCAGTTTGCATTACATACAGAGGTAACGGACTCCCTATCTCAGCCCTTATCAGCCAAATTCAATTAAACCGACTGATAAGAGCTCAGAAATCTCAGAAACCTCCCCTATCTGAAAAGCTCCGCTACTTATCAGACACAAACAGCTCAGAGCTGCTCCCAGCCCCTCCCTCCCCCTCTGAGAGCAGGCAGCTACATCACTTGACAAATGAGCAGATAATCCCAAGGGCCATAGAAACGGAGTGTAACCAATGAAGTGAATAAATTGAGATAGCAGCCAAACAAAGCAGTTTTGATAAAGCAATGTATATAGGAAAAGTCTTAAATCCACATAAACTAGCAGTATAGATAGGATCCTTGTGATGGGACAACCCCTTTAAACAAAAAAAACACAGCTTTTTCCTTTCGAAACAAGAGGCCTCAGCCTAAAGGGGGTGAATTCATGATCAGAATTTCAGTATTCTGATCCAATAAAAAGTAGAGAATAATCAATTTTTCCCCACAGGTCGTGGACAGCCAAAGAAGTGGGTTGTGTGAACAGGCTCTAAATGTGTTAAAAAAAAAAATAAAAAAAATAGGGTACGTGCAGGAGTTATATGAAACCGCAAAAGACCAGGAACATAATACAACCTGAAACGTTACATTAGATGCATGCCTCTCCTGTGATAAAATATGAATTTATTACTATTAAAAAAAACAAAACAAAACAAAAAAAAAAGTTGGGAAGGCACAAGGATTGAATAATTGCTCAAGTAAAAGTTCTGTAAACAGAGGATTTTTGTAAAATCCAGAATGTTTTTGAAAAAAAAAAAAAAAAAAGGCAACTGATGACATCAACTCATAGGTTACGAAGTCCACTCGGAGTATGCGCTATTGTATAGTTCAACAGTAAGGCAAACGGCATACTCCACCCCCCGGGACAATGGTAGTGTAAGCATAGATAATAGACTTAAATATAAATGGGCTATGCTGGATCTATGCGGATTACGAGTCCATTTTTTTTTTTTTCTTTCTTTTTTTAATCACAGTATACTAAAAAATAAATGTACGACCATTCGTGTACCACCGCCAATTATTGGCAACAGGTTGTTACTTTCTTGGGAGGGAACGACTAAAACCTCCGAAGTTTTAAACCTCTCCAAAAAGAGGGAAAAAAGTCCCGGGCCGTCGGATGGGACGACTAGGCCGTGTCATATTTCTGTAGAGCCTCTTCCAACTTTAGCGTCACTCTTTGGAAGAAAGTTATCTGTTGCTGTAAGAAATGTTGCATTTGTGACTTGAAGTCCCGCACTCGGATTTTGTGAAAATGTTGGATTTCTGCCAAAGTGGCATAGGATATAATGTTACAACGTTCTTGGATTTCGGTAGCTTTTTGTAGCTCCATCTTGCCCTCTTCGATGTGCTTCTTGCTTTCGCGGACTTTGGCTAGTGCCCCTGTGAAAGAACAGAGAGGAGGGTTACGGTCCGGGTACCAGAATGTCTCAAAAGAGGACCTAAAATAGGGCAAGTCAGTGAGTTAGTAAAAAAAAAAAAATGTTTTGGGGGTAATTTTTAGAAAAAGGTCCTTTACTCCTATTCTGAAGACCTTGAGCAATCCTCGCCCTACATGTGCGGCCATTTACCCAACAACATGACTACTCAAGGGAACAGTACGCCCACACGACTGCCCATAGGAATGGTCTGCTCACGACTGCCCAGAAGAACGGTCAACGCACATGACCACATACCGAAAGGGTCCACCCACATGACCACTCACCGAAACGGTTCACCCACATGACACTCACCAAAATGGTCTGCCCACGTGAACACTCACCAAAACGGTCCGCCCACATGCACACACACCAAAATGGTCCGCTCACATGAACACTCACCAAAACGGTCCGCCCACATGCTCACTAAAACGGTCCGCCCACATGAACACTCACCAAAACGGTCCGCCCACATGAACACTCACCGAAACGGTCCGCCCACATGACCACTCACCAAAACGGTCCGCCCACATGACCACTCACCAAAACGGTCCGCCCACATGACCACTCACCGAAACGGTCCGCCCATCATGACCACTCACCGAAACGGTCCGCCCACATGACCACTCACCGAAACGGTCCGCCCACATGAACACTCACCGAAACGGTCCGTCCACATGAACACTCACTGAAACGGTCCACCCACATGAACACTCACCAAAACGGTACACCCACATGACCACTCATAACTCATTAGCTGACATACCCCATATCATCCATGTCCCGCCTTAGCTGTAAAACCACAGTCCGTGCCTTACAATAAGTATTAATTCAGTAATGGAGCATATGTTGGGGGTCTCCTTTAATATGAACCGCTTATAGGGCTGCACACCTACTGTAATGTTACTCAAAGGGCAAACTCCAAATCCTCCCCAGCTGACATATTACATTTTATAGCCACAGTTCACAGGTGTTAACATCTATTGGTAAAGATAATAAAGTTTGTAGACCAAACACAATAACTAAAGAATGAGATAAGAAAATGTGGAGCGACAAGGCTGTGAGATAACCCTACAGGAATCTGTTCTATATAGGATAGTCCCACAAATGGTGGCTGCATGGGGCTATGTTTTTTTGGTTTGAGGGACACACTTTGGGATCAAACCATTTTGAAGGGATACAATAAAACTTCAAGGGGTAGAACCATCAGAGAAATTTATGGCACATAAAAAATTGCAGATTCCATTTCCTTCCAGCCATCAGAAGACGCCCTGAAGTCCACCTGAAAAACCACTGAAAAAAACCCCACAAAAAAAAAAAAAAAAAAAACAACCATCTTGACAACTCTGCAAAAAATGCCACATCCTCCTACACATTCACTAAGCAGACAGATACGGCAGATGACTTCCAAAGCCCGGCATTACTGACTGGTCAAACAAGATCTATGAGGTTTGGTCACCCTCCACCTCGTACAGCTCATGAGGGTTCACTAGTGAAAACTTGGCTAAATGTGTGCAAGGTTGTGAATTAGCAACTAGGGTGACAATGCAATAAACAGCAACCCTTGTGGAATCACCTGCAAATACGAGGACATACTGTGGGGAAGGTAGCTCAGAAGCAGCAATGGTGCGGACCCAACCAGTTAGACAGGGACACAAAATCTGTAGCAAAACAGGTTAATTTTGAAAAAAAAAAAAAAAAAAAAACGACGCAAAATAAATAAAAATGAATAAACCTTTACTTCAGGCACAAAATGAGCAAAATAAAATATAGCCTTAACTTCAGGCAAAAGAATGTCAAACAAAACCCTGCTCGTCCGAGCACTAACTAAACAAAGCACTAACTGTATGTGTAGCTTAGTAACATCTACATGAGTAAACAAAAATAGCACAATACAGTCTCACCAGACTCTCAGTATGTCAGGACAGACCCAGGTACTTCCTCTCGATCCCAGGATCTGCCCTGAAGAGTAGGCTCTGCAGCCTTTTATGGGCCAGTAATGAGCCCAGGACCGATACCTGGGATGGGACCTACTCAAGACCCGCCCTGGACCACACGTAGCTCAGAAACCGAGGTTGATATATAGGGACTCCAGCACTCTGCCTGTCACCTAATCATAATACATACAACACACTGCACTACAGTCGACCAAGATACCACCTGCTTCTATGGTTTCCATATATGTTGGCCAAATGCTCATTCGTCTCTCAGTAATTGGTCCTGAACCCCTTTCGCCATCCAGGGAAAAGAAGGATCGGGTGTGCTGGATTTCAACATGCGTGATCCCTTGTTCTCAATCCAGCAGTAGCTACGACAAAACAAGCATACTCTTCCAAGCTGAGCATGCATGTATATAATGAAGATGAGTAGACTGCTGATGAAGGTGTATGGGCACTGTAAGAAAGAAAGTTGAACATCCACTGATCAGACGCCATTGGGCCATTTTCTGAAAAGCAGGCCTTTATTTTACCCAGAGAATAATCAAAGATATAAAACAATAGAGAAAAAAAATCCCACTGGTCTTGACATTTCTTACAAGAAGATCAAGTCATGTGACTCAGGGAAGGATAAAGTCCAAGTAGTCTTGGCCGAAACAAGACAGACATGTCATTGCCAGCCAAGAAACCATAAAAGAAGTAGTTATAGGATCACATGAGACACATAAATCATTGGGAACCCATCCAGGTTAAGGACATGATATTGGTTCCAATTGGGGGAGGGTTTTATTTTTATATATATCCGACTCATTGTCTTAAAGTTGTGAGAGCTTCTGTAGATGCCCAGAAGGCTACAAGCTGACAAAGGTTTGCACCTGCTGGGTCCGTGGTTGAACGGCATCCATATGCCCCCGATATCTCCATGGACCCATTAATTTTTTGCAGTCAATCCAGGCCCCAAAATGGACAGCTACAAAACCTGTCCTGAGCTTTGCCCGGGATCACAGTCCCATACACATTATTATTAGGGTCAATATGCTAGCTCTAAAAAACACGGCTAGCTCAGGGGCAATTTACTTTTTATCAAGTCTCTGGCCTCTTGACAAAACCTGGCGCACCACAGGAGGTAGTTTCACGTATCGCACCCACTGTGAGAGTTACTGTAAATCTTTTGGCCAAGACCTCCCTGTCCCGCCTGGATCCCAGCCCTGCCACACACACTTGGTCAAAATGGTAAAAGTTTTTCTTTGATGTAGTATTTCTTGGCCCACAATGGCCAGCACAACCAGTTTGGAGACATGAAGACATTATGGCTGGACCAGAACGTTAAGCGGGGGAGGGCAGCGTCAGGCCAAGCATATGTCCTACTGCTCCATTCACACTTGCAGACTCCTCTTTTTGGATCACAGGGGGTCCCAGCATCCCAGGGGAGATGTGCAGCAACTATAGAATTAGTTGAGGATTTTATTCCGCACTTTCTCCATGACAATGCTGAACCGGGAAGGAACCAGAAGAGGATATATTGTCACTACAATCTCTCAACAGAGCAGCCTCAGGCTTTAGGCCTGCAGTCTCGAATGAGCAAGTGTAGCATAGACAAGATTCACATTCTTAAAGGAGTGTTCTGGCCCCTAAACCAATTTTTCATAGTCATGGCCTACTCACAGGGGGGAAGCCGACACACGAACCCTGCACAGATCAGCTGTTGCAGCAGCTAGTGGATGGGGAGCAGGTGCAGCCCAAGTAATAGGAGCAACGCTGCAGTCTCCGAAACTGGACAGGGCTGCTGTGCCTTATATTACTTGTATAGGAGCGGTGCTGCACACAATCCCTGCTCACTCGCAGTTTCTGGCACCCGAAGACTGATGCAACAGCTGATCTGTGTGGGGTCTGGGTGTCGAATCCCCCAGACCATACTGATGATCGAAAGATTGATTTTGGGCCGGAAAACACCCTTAAAGGTACCCTGAATTCCATACATTTCTTCACCACCTCCAACAAGTCCAGATCTTTACACCATTTAATAGCTGCCGCTCCAACCATTCCCAGCACGGTTGGAGTTTTTACTCTAGTCCTCACTATTCCTGAGCAGTCAATGCTGTTAGTTTCAGTGAATAGCACAGAGGTGCAATACCACACACAGACTGTGAACAGGTGTGGCGCTGCTCCGAAAGCAAGCAGCCATGTTTCTAGATTCTGAGATAACCCTTTAAAAAAGGTGGTTGGACGGCCCCTTTAAGACAAAGTAAAAGGTACTAATTATTTCCGGCAGATTCTACTTTTTTGGCAACATCCTAAAAAGAAGTTAATTTTTGGTAGAAGAGAGTGATCATTTCTGCTGGACTCGCTGTCAGGGCCGGCACGGCAGGGAGCAGGACGCAGCAGTTTACACATTGGGTTAGTCATGCTGGATATTTCTAGTTGCAGAGCTATTATTACACAGGGAGGAGCGCTTGTCCGTAGCACAAAAGACATGAATGTCACAGCGAGGACATCGACCAGAAGCAACGACTGCGAATTTACAGGAGGAAAGTGCTGGCAGCGATGACTTTACCACCAAGTCGCCACCTGATACTCTGCAAACACTTCACACCGATACAAGCCCTGTAATCCATGGAGGCTAAACATAGGCACCAGCATTTAAAGGGCACCTCCATGTAAGACACCAATCTCCAGGAAATAAAAGTTCTCCTCTGTGACACCCAGATAAATATTCTATGCCGGGATATTAGTATTCAGCAGGCTCTAAAGCTCCCCCTAGTGGAGGCTTCACGTAAAAAGAACTCGCCATGTAAGCCTAGCCCCACAGACAGACAGGTTAGGGTCATCAGAAGGGTGTGAATTGCCACCTCTGTGGCCAAAACATCACAATTTTCTCAATAAGCAAGCTCATTGCTGTAATAAGGACGTAGGCGCTTACCTCACTGGAGCAATAGTAATTCCCTCCCAAAGAGCATTGCTCGGGATCAGGAAGTAGAAACCAGAAAAGACTATTAAGGCCGGGGGCCTCTCGGGTTGGAAACGCCACGTTCCTGCCACGGTTTTCAGGTCGTCCCGTGGAGCCTCAGGCTAAAGGGGTTTTCCTGGACTCAGGTCATCAATATGCGATCAGTGGGAGTCAGACACCTTGGATGCCCTGCCAATGTGGCCCGATCATCACACTCATCAGTCACATGATACAGGAGCAGCTCAGTCCCATTCAGCCGGGTACCAAGCACAGCCCCTGCACCATGTCCAGCCCTATGCTTGGCATTCAGTAAAGAGGCTGCGGTGTGCAACTGAATGATGGAGCGCTTCAACCAGCTGATCTGCGGCTTTGCAAATCGCAGCAAGTCAATTATATCTACGGAAATGCCTGCGGCTTTCCCGTAGATATAATGTTAAAAGAAAGTCCGCGGAAGAAAACTTTGTGAACATTCTCTTAAAAACGCTGCAGAAAGAACCGCAATGCGATCACGCAGCGGTTCTTTCCGTAGCGCTTTGGCACTGCGATTACGACCCGTGGGGCCTTAGCCTAAGGGGGTTTTCTGGCCCCAAATAGATTTTCTGGTCTGATAACCTATCCACCGGTTAGGCTGTGATCTGTTGAGATCCAACAACTGGAACCCACACAGATCAGCTGTTGCAGCAGCCTCTGGACTGGCAGCATGTGCAGCGCTGCAACTCTCTGAAACCACCACTACGCAACGGACAGGGCTGCTGAGCTGTTCCAATTACTTGTATAGCAGCAGGGCAGCACGTTCTAAGCATCCACTAGCAGCTTCCAGCACCCAGATGCTGATCAGTGCAGGAACCAGGTGTCGGATCCCAAAAGATCACAGTGATGACCAATCTTCTGGGTAGGTCACCAGTATATAAAATTGATTGATTTGGGGCCGGAAAACCCCTTTAAGGCTAAGGCCCCACTGGGCGGAAACGAAGCGTTTTGGGGCATTGCAAAAATGCCACGGAAAAAACTCTGCGTTTTAAAGCACCAGCATAGTGAATGCTATTTTGTCTAATCCTAGCCCCACACTGCGGAAAAAAACGCTGCAAAAAAGCAGCGTTTTTCAAAATCACTTGCGTTTTTGAAAAACACAGCATGTCAATTCTAGTTGCGGAAACGCTGAGTTTTTCCCTCCATAGATTTCTATGGAAAGTGTGAAAACCGCAGCAAAAACGCAGCATGATAAATGTGTTGCGGAAACTCCACAGAAATGCAGCTGAAAAGCATCAAAACCCGCAGACAAAAACTCACTGTTTTGCTTGGTTGAGGCTAAGGCCCCATGGGCAAGAACTGCCGTGCTAAAGCGCTGAGGGAACAACCGCGGCGTGAACGCATCGCAGTTCTTCCCACAGCGTTTTGAACAGAAAGTTCACTGAGTTTTCCTCCGCGGACTTTCTGTTACAATTATATCTATGGGAAAGCTGCCGGTGTTTCCGTAGATATAAGTGACATGCTGCGATTTTCAAAACCGCAACGGTTATGGAAATCGCAGTGTGTCAGCGCTGCAATTTGCAATTAAGGGGAAAAATTGTAGATTTCTTTTTCCTTGTAGCATTGATCAAGATTCTCTATGAATCACCCAACTTTCCTGGGTTCCTTATGCAATTAACAGACATAGAAAACGGAATTTGCCTTATAAAGGAGCCCACCCAATTGCTATGGGATCTCATGAAGGATCTGGTCTATTGAATCTCATACATTATTAGTAGGGTGAGGATCAGAGGTAAAGCCCGCTCTTCACCCCGAGCATAGACAGGAATAGAAGGCTTTTGATGAGGATGTGTGTACGGTTACTCTGGCAGGGGGTAGGGCATATTAAGGCTCACCGAACTTATCTGCATAGACATTTTTGTGCCTGGACTACCGGAGAATTTTTGCAACATTTTTCAGTTACATGGAGGGAGTATAAGGAGCGGCCTGTTAGGGCTGGGGGCCTGGTGAAAGGGTCACTTAAGTATTTATATTCCCTATCTGTACCCAACCAAATCTTCACTTTATTTCCAAAAATTCCACCATCTCTATTGACAGTTATCCTCCGCACACGTCACTGAGCAGACAGGGCTGCGTACTTTGGATTTGTGACGGACAGATCTGCCGACCCCCCAGGGCTTGTAAATTTTTGAGCCCGTTGTAGACCTATTATCAGATGGAGCAGGATAAATACCGTCCACCTAGCAGGGATGTGGTCCGAGCAGAGAGAACAAGGAAACGTAACGCACGCCCTCCACACAAGGGATCGGCGTGTAGTATTTCACTGCTGAGGTCAGATCATGGGAGAGGCGATGACTTCATGCCGGCTCTACAAACTGTTCCCAGATCAGGGCAGCTCAGGACGCCGCAGCCTTCACAAGGGGCAATGGAAAATAGCTGGAGCCCATACAGAAATAGTTGGGCAACTTTTTAAATCCATTGCATTACTAGATCTTGTAGTATTTGGGAATTACAGTCTGTATTATACTCCAGAGCTGCAATCATGGCTCCTATAGCTGTAGATGGACATGTCACTTACATGAGAAGGTGAGCTCCCATGATGCAGTAGGACATGGCTCCTGATGAAGATCTGTGTACAGAACTAGCAAGGAATGCTGGGAGATTTCAGCTCTGGAATCGACTTCATAGTGAATGCTCCTTTCACAGATAAAGCCATGCTGCAGTGTAAAGCACAGAACTGCTCCCCGCCACCAGGCTGCACAGGGACCTACAGTGAAGGGGCCTCAGTGGTGTGGACCCTTCTTTCTCAGGTGTAGGTCCTAGACACCCGGACCCCACACAGACTAGCTGTTGCAGCAGCCTCTGGATGCCAGAAGCTGCTAGTGGACATAAATAATAGCAGCGGTGCAGGAGCCTCATGCACAATATAGCAGGGATTCCAGGGAACTACTCCTATTACTTGAATAGGAGCAGTGCTGCACATGCTTCTCATCCAATAGCAGCTTCCGGCACCTGAAGGCTGCAGACACAGCTGATCTGTACAGGGCCCGGGTGTCGAACCCACCACAAATCATCAGTATGGGAATAAAATCTATTTGGAGCTGGAAACTCCCTTTAAGACTTCAGTTTTTGAAAGCATTCTTCCTCTTCAGCATCCCCCACCCCACCCTCCAACCTACACCTACCTAAAATTTTTGCACAGCGTTGTATATATAGAGGGGTCGGACATCATAGCCATGGTCTGATAGTTATCTAAAATGTATGGCTGGCGTTATATACAATGTTAAAAAAACCTGCAGATGAAAGACTTTGGCTGAACCCACACGTCAGGCCGCAGATCACACACAAATATACCAATCAGTTTCTCCATAGCCTCATCCTAAGAAGAGAAGACGCTTCTATATCCAGAGATGTAGTGTCCAGCACCTAAAGTCATTAGTATAAGAAGTTCAATCATATTAGGTTTAATTACTCGGTAATGTCACCTGCAGAGCGCCCGGCTCAGCAGGAGGGAGCTGATCAGATGAGAATCTTTGCCTCATGCACAACCCATGCATTTTGCCTCACTCGTCCCCACCCTCCCCCATCTCTATTATAGTCAGCCTCCATATCACTAGTAATTAAGTACTTAAGAGATCAATGAAGGGCATGCTGAGAGACCCAGGGGGCCTAACGCGACCTTACATCACATGACGCGGGGATCATGATATCGCCGGAACCTCCGAGTCCAACACCAGTGAAAACTAGAATCGACGGGTTTATAAATTCACTAAAACATGGATGAACATGTATGAGGACCTCTAGAAAGCTCATACAGCTACAAGACAGAGCAGATGAAAACCCAAAAAAATAAAAGAGAGGGGCCTACCATAGAGAGGAAAGAGCAGCCAGCAAAGTAAGAATAAATAAGACATCTGTAGAGAGTATCTTATAGCCAGGTGTCTCAGAAGAACGTGGTGAGGTGTGTATGACTTCCTACAGACCCGGAGCATTCCTCATACTGAAGCCTCCACCTCACACTTAGATGTTAATTCACACCACACATTACTCTGACCACACATCCAGTTCTCCTCCAATTACCAGCAGAGTAAGCGCCACACATATAATTATATAACCTGGTCTTGTATATTAGGGCGCCACATACACGGTAACTTCCTCCTACACTTAGTGGTCACGTCTAATAACATTACATAGTAGAACCTATCCCTAACCAGAAGATCCTTTCCTTCTACCTTCAAACATGCTACCGTCACACCTATACTTAAAAAAAACGTCCCTCAACCCCGTCCTCTCCAGCCAACTATCGGCCCATCTCACTGCTCCCGTATGCCTCTAAATTGTGCAAAAAACACGTTGACTCTGAACCATCCTCCTATCTCTCGTCCAACTACTCTTTGAAAGACTTTAGTCAGGCTTCAGACCCCGTCACTCCACAGAAACTGCCCTAAGTCATCAACGACGTTCTAACTGCCAAAGCCAAGCGCCATTACTCTGTCCTCCTCCTCCTTGACCTCTCCTCTGCCACAGTTGACCACTCCCTCCTGTTAGAAATTCTCTCATCCCTTGGTATCTCAGACCTGGCCCATTCCTGGATCTCCTCATACCTCACCAACCGCACATTCAGTGTCTCCCACTCGCACACCACCTCCTCACCACGCCCTCTCTCTGTAGGTGTCCCCAAGGCTCTGTTCTAGGGCCCCTCCTGTTCTCCATCTACACCTTTGGCCTTGGCCAACTCATAGAATCTCATGGTTTTCGATACCATTACTATGCCGATGACACCCAAATATACCTCTCTGGACCAGACATTACCTCCCTGCTGGCCAGAGTCCCAAGTGGTCGTAGCCTCTTTTCTCTCCTCCCGCTTTCTCAAACTCAACATGGTGAAAACAGAGTTCATCATCTTCGCCCCACCATGCACAGGCCCTCTAGAGAGGTCTAAGATGTGGTCAGATGGAGCCATGTCTCTCATCACGGAGACGTTGCCATCAAGTATACAAGAAATTATTAGACCGTGCATGCCCTGCCAAGAATTCTGGGTAAGGAATATGCAAGACAGTTCTCCTTGGAGTCATACTGGCTTGGCTATTATTCCCAGATTATGCCCTTAGGTGTCTTTAAATGCCAGGTATTATTTTATGGGGCGTTACCTTCCAAAAGGTGGCACTAGGTGCAAATTCCTTTTTTTCACCAATGAGATCTTCTGCTAGGTTCACACTAGCGTTGGTCACCCATTCCGCTTAAATAGGTGGAGAGAAAAGTCCTGCAAATTGGTGGAAACCCAGCAAACCCATTATAGTCTATGCTGTTTCCGTGGGTAACCAATTTTTAAGTGGATAGGGTTTGCGCTTTCCGGGTCCCAAGCAGACCCAAAGGATGGAAACCCAAACACTAGCGTGAACCTAGTGCTATTTGTATTCCTTACCCAGAAGTCTTAGCAGGACTTGTATGGTCTGTTAATTTACTGTACCAGTCTCTCTCTAATGAAAGGCATTACCTCTTTTGCCCTATAGGTTTATATTAAATCTTCCTGTCTCAGAACATTCCTAGGCTAATCTATAGGACCGACACCCAGAAAACTACACCCACTAACCAGAGCTGGCTACTGTCATTAGTACCATGAGGCAGGGGTCACGGACTGCCCCTGCCTGGCTAGGATATTGCATTAAGCCTCTGATAACATGGCTTAATGCAATACATTGTCTGTATGTAGCCCAGGGTGCAAGAGAGGAGGACAGGCAGACTGGGGAGAGCCTGTCACATGACCACTGGGAAGTAGTAGGTTATTGGGGTCACTACTGGAAAGGGGGGTCACCTGGTACAACTTCACAATAGTGATACAAGTAAACAGTGCTGCCTCGGCTCCAGGTATGTTAGGTACTACCCCGTGTCCATGTCAAACCATTTGGTTTGGGGTTCCATGTTGCATGCAGAACCAAACTGAACAGGTAAGATGCTTGAAGCCGAGACGCCACCTACCGGACCCATACCAGAAGTAGTACCTACTAATAACCACAGCTATAGCCAGCATGTTTTACTCTGACCACCAAATCCTAATAGGCTTATTTTGTAGAGACTGTCATTGTAGAGGTCACCCTATTTACGAAACAGACAGCATCACAATAGAAGATCAAACCTCTACAGATAACTCCTATAGTGACCCATCATTACATTCACTAGTGGCAATAGATGATGTCACAGCTTATCTGCTCCCCCTCCCATAGACCTCAAATAATCAGCTCCAGACTATTGCTGCCTATGGACATGACTGTGCTGTAAAGCGTATCCCTAAATGCTGTTCATAGAGCAGAGGAGAAGCTCAGGAAAGATGGCCGCCCCCATAAACATGTACAGAAAACAGAATATATATATATATATACACATACACATATGTATAAAAAAAAATAAATAAATAAATAAAACACAACAATCAACATCTAACAAGAGTGCTAGACTATGGGACCACTTAGGGCTAATTCGCAAGGGGCAAAATTTCAGGATGCGGAATCCACATCAAAATTCTGTTAAAAAAAACCTGCCTCCCACTGAAATCAAGCTGCCCTTTCTTCAGGCGGATTCCGCGGCCGATTCAGCTGCGGACATCCACCTCGCGGCACCACACTCCTGACTAGGCCCATTCATTTGGGCTTAATCCGGAGAGGAAAGCCGCGACAGTTGTGGCTAGCTGCATTTTGGTCCGGATTCTGACGTGGCTTCCCGCGTCAAAATCAGGACCCTTTTACTCCTTGTGAACTAATCCTTAGGGCCCTGTGTACCAATGTTGTATTTACCAAAGCAAGTGAAAAGGGCTACATAACCCCAGTCACATTACCCAACACATTTGATGAAGATTTTGGAATCTGCGTCAAAATATTAAGAATTCCTGAATGTATGAAGTGGCCCTAAATACTACATTACCACAGCATCGTCCCCTGGTAATACACTGTACATATTACATACATAGTCAGTACTGCATATCCAGTATTACCACCCAGCTTTCTAATAACCCAAACACATTTTGAAGGAAAAACAGGTAAACAAGTTCTCCTGAGTGGGCGATCGGCTACATGGTGGCAAGATGTCACTCCCCAATCACATTAGGACACGGGGAGGATATTTGCACAGATAACAGCAGCGCGGTGTGAAGTCATCGGAGGAATTTCACTGACCGCTGCGAGCTCCGCGGCCTGCCAATATCCACATGCCTCTGTGCTTAGAGAAGTAACAGGCTCTGCAGTGTGCGGCTACACATGGAAGGCCAAAAATACAAGCTCTTGCAAAAAGTTATAGGGGGGCAACTGTACCTTGTATCATACAAAGAGGAGGAAACTGCATTGCCTTTAAAGGGGTTGAAAATTTTTTGACAAAAGGTCACACAACAACAACAAACAAAAAAAGGCAACACTGTCCCCTCACTTCCTGGGTCCCCCCACAGGTCTCGGCTTTCTGGTCCCTCTCACACACAAGAAGTGACCGCCCAGTTGTTGGCCGCGGCAGTGACCTCACTGCTGATTGGCTAAGCAGTTGATTCTGCTGTCAATAGCCCATTATCTACCTGTTCTTACATTTTTATCAGACAACCCCCTTAAAAGGGAGTCTGTCACCAAAACCCAACATATCCTCCCAGCCCCGCAGGTAGACAGGTTAGGGTAAACTGAATCAGACGACGTTTTTCCTGTAGGAATCGGTTCCTCCGTTGCCGAGATATCGCTGTTTTTCTCAATCCAAACGAGTGCTTTCGAGCAACAAGCGCACCGCCATTGCTTCAAGAGCTCATTTGCATACTGATAAAAACGGCGATATCTTGGCAACAGAGGCGCCGAATCACACAGGGAAAACACTGTCTAATTTGGGTGATCCTAGCCTATCAATCTGCAGGGCCGGGATGATACGAGTTGGTTTTGGTGACAGACTCCCTTTAAGCAGATTGAATTTTTGGCAATTTTTGATGGGATCACAGATGTCCACGTTACATAAACATGGCCCTTATGTAGATTATCGGCCAACTTCTAGTCCTATACAGAAAATAGATATAAATTGTATTATTACGTCACACACTGAGGGCTCGGGGCAGACTCCTGGTACAAAGCCACATAGAGCCGTATGGGCCTAGAAAAATGCTGTAAGTTTACATTCGAGGAATACACACTGGTTTCGTGGTCTAGTAACCATACAGCTTATTGCTGCTGCAGTTGTTTAACCCTTACAGGACCACATTTTACACCCCCCCCCCCCCCTCCCCGCTATTCCCTGGTAAAAACAAAAAAACTAAAAGTTCTTTCCAAAATTTTCTGTTGCTCAAATAGCAAACTCTATGGGTGGCAGTGACTCCAATGTTATAACGTTTTATATAGATAATACAGGTTCCATCTTTCACCATAGATGGTGGTCACCTGCACAACAGCCACACAGGTCACAGAGCATGCCCACAACACTCGCTTATGGACGCCAAAGAGTCATCTACAGACAACAATGTCCAAGTGACTGTGGTAAACTTTACTCAACGATGAGTGTCCGAATTTTGAGACCTCCAATGAATGGATAGACTGACTCCCCCCCCCCCCCCCCAACACACACACTTTACTAGCTTTGGCAATGCCAAATATGTATTCGGACGTGCCAATAAAGCTTGTTTGATTTGATTTGACTGGTCACGCATACGCAGCCGCTCCATCCACGTCTATGAAATCTACCTCTGATCGGCAAATTCTATCCAGAATGCCCCTTTAAGCCATCCTTAATATACCATCCCAGGGCAATATTTTTGGCTTGTTAACAAGGCTCTCCTTTAAGTCGTGTACCAAATCTCGTAGTCAGATCTTACAGACAGGGAAAATCAACGTAGGACTGGCAAGACGTCTCAGGCCTGACACTCACACCACGACCATCAGCCCAAGCACATGTGGAAACACTGGAGACGCTTCCACTGACACAGGGGGATGAGGAGGGCAGCGGGGGCGCCATATGTTTTCTATTGCAGTAGGATAAGCCTCCACATGTAACACACAAGATGTATTTTTTTATTTCTACAGGAAAAATTCACCACAAAAATACCACAGATGAAGAGGAAGCCAGCGGCTTAGGAAACACAACGCATAAAAAGCGCCGGGATGGGTGTTGTAAAAATGGCGTACAGTACGTGGTGTGCTGACAAATTGGTCACAATTTACACCCAATAAAGTTGGGGTTACATAGCGCCACGTTGGTGTCAGAAGGTTTCCTGAAGGTCTAAATTCTTACAAGGGATTGGCGGTAACGCCACCATTTTACTGCTAATCCTGAGCGAGACTTAAAGGGGTTGTCACAGACAAAATTGCGTTAAAAAAAAACAACACACAGTAGAACGGCCCCATTCCAGCAGGTTCCTTAACCCCTTCCCGACATGCGCCGTAATAGTACGGCGCGTGTCGGGTCTGTAACTATGGCGACCGCCCGGGAGCCGGGCGGCCGCCATAGCCGCCGGGTGTCTACTGCTTTAAGCAGTAGACAACCGGCTCTAATGCCTCCGATCGGTCCCCGGACCGATCGGAGGCATTAACCCCTCCGGCGCTGCTGTCAAAGGCGCCGGAGGCGCCATTTTCCCGGCGGCGCATGGGCGCCGCCATTTTGGCAGGGATCGCCGGCTCCTGGAGCATGCTCCAGGGCCGACCCCCCGTTGCCATGACAGCCGGGAGCCTTGTTAAAGGCTCCCAGCCGGTCTGCAAATTCTCTCTTTTGCAGGCTGGTGTATACAGCCTGCAAAAGAGATGATGCTTTTTTGCAATGCATTGCAATGCATTAACATTGTAATGCATTGCATTAGTGATCAGACCCCCTGGGGTTCAACACCCCTAAGGGGTCTAATAAATGCAAAAAAAAAATAAAAAAAAAAGTAAAAATATAAAAAAATATAAAAAGTATTAAAAGTTCAAATCACCCCCCTTTCCCTAGAACAGATATAAAAGTAGTTAAAAACTGTGAAACATATACATGTTAGGTATCCCCGCGTCCGAAATCGCCCGCTCTACAAATCTATACAAATATTTTTCCTGTTCGCTAAACGCCGTAGCAGGAAAAATAGTCAAAAGTGCCAAACCGCCGTTTTTTCACTGTTTTAATTCTGATAAAAATTTGAATAAAAAGTGATCAAAGCAATAACATTTCCCGAAAATGGTAGAACTAAAAAGTACACCCGGCCCCGCAAAAAAAGACGCCCTATACATCCCCGTACACCTATGTATAAAAAAGTTACGGCCGTCGGAATATGGCGACTTTTAGAAAAAAATTTTTTTAACACCGTTTTGGAATTTTTTTTAGGGGTCAAAATGTAAATAAAACCATATAAATTTGGTATCCCTGGAACCGTACCGAAACACAGAATATAGGGGACATGTCATTTTGGCTGCACAGTGAACGCCGTAAAACCAAAGCCCGTAAGAAAGTCGCAGAAATGCATTTTTTCTTCAAATCCACCCCATTCTGAATTTTTTTCCTGCTTCCCAGTACATTATATAGAATAATTAATGGTGGCATCATGAAGAAAACATTGTCCCGCAAAAATTAAGACCTCATATGACTCTGGGAGCGGAGAAATAAAAAAGTTATGGGGTTTAGAAGGAGGGGAGTCAAAAACGAAAATCAAAAAATGCCATCGGCGGGAAGGGGTTAAATCCTCCACTACACCAGAAGTAATGAAGTCCTGTTTCTTAGTTCGCGACCACTGTGATTTCCATAAATTGCATGTGACTACTGAACCCAATGACTGGCCACAACGAACACCTGAAAACAAGTGGGACATTCATTCTGGTAAGAACAGGAAAAATGGCGCTGGATCGGGGACAATTCTGTATGATAACTTATCCCCTATCATCAGGTGGGGGTCAGGGCAGGCGGACACCCCACAAATCACGAGAACAGGTGATGAAAGGTGAAGCATGCCATACAACTCCTTTATACGGCCTGCTCCCTCTCTTGTAAAGTATCATATGGTCACCCTGCCACATAACCAGCCATGGCAATGGCCTCCTTTGGTGGCACGCCAATAACTAAAAAAGCTGCCAGGGTGTCCCACTGATTTATTCCTAAGGTGCATATTTTTGTATGTGCCACAAACATCATGAGGATATAGACTAGGACACCATCTACTACAGGGTGTGAATGGAAGCACCTAACAAGTTTGGTGCCAGCTCTACCACATAAGTGCCAGGTGTAAAACCAACCAGCCCACCATGGTCACAGACAAGACAGAGCTAAGCCAAGACAAGCATATGACAAGACAACACACGTGGAAGAGCCATGACAGCACCCAACCAGGATCTACAAACTACACCATCAATCACATCCACCATCCCAGATCCCACAGAGGTCATCACCCAGCAAACTGAAACATACTGGTGCAGAAGGAGAAGACATATAGCCAGACAACTTCAGTCAGGTATCTGAGAAAGATGGTTTCCAAGAAACAGGATTAGATCTAGGAACATGGAAACTTAGCAGCATGATACAGAAGGATATATCAGAGACTTCATACTGAGGACCTATGCAACAAGGAACAGAAAGTCAAAGAAGTGTCCTACAAACCACCAGACTGGACATGAAGTCAGGTAAGAGGAGGTAGAAGTCATCTAAAACAAAGCCTACACCACACTGCAACATGGTCATGTGATGCCAACCATATTGGGGTATTCCCACCACAAACGTGTGGAATATCATATAGAAATATCAGATATGTTAAGATAGGGGTCGGACAGCCAAGACCTACTCGATGTGACTCCAACCAGAATACTATAGGACATGCAGCTAATATGGCATAGAGCGAGGGACAAGTGTCTGATCAGTGGGGAGATGACCACTAGGCACCACTATCACTAAACCCAACAAAACACTGGCTATCCCAATATTTGGACCCCCAGCAAGCACAAGATTGGTAATGACGGAGCATTGCACTTGTGACCTCTGTCATCTCCATTAGTTCCACAGAGGAACTCCCTGGACTACCCAGTGTTCGAACCCCCCCAAAAATCACTGATTGAGCAGCATAATCTCCCCCGCTATCATGACATCAGTAGTGAAGGTGCCCCATACTTGGCTATCTCCATGCATCCCACCAGTGATCAGTACTCCACTATCTCCAGCGTTTGGACACCCAGGGATCATGAGATCGGTACGGAAGGACCACTGTACACTTATCCCCAGAGACTCCCCATGTCCAGACCCCCCTCAGACACTTATGTACCTGTGGGATAAGTATTGTTTACAGAGGACCCCTCTTAAGACCCTGCTACTAGTTAAGACCTTTTTTTGCCTGTATAGGTCATGGAGTGAGACTGTTGTGTGCAGGTCCCCGCGAGGACTCCAGTCAACGCCTGCTGTGTGACTTTATGTGAAGTTGGGTGCAGCTCTCACAGCTACATCATGTAACATGTGGTAAGGACCAGCGTGCAGAACCGCCCCTAGACTAGAACAGAGAAGACTACGGAGAGAAACTGGAGCAAACCTCAACCTCTGTGCAATCGGACACTTACAAAACCATCACACTCACACAGAAACCTTGCACAACATCTCCACTGGCTTTCACAGTGGAAAGTTGCACGTCTCAGATGACACCATTGTCTTCTCATGCCACCTGAAGTACTAGACCTGTAAGAGACAAGTGGTGTAACGTTACAGTCGGGGGTTTACCTCTCTGGACGTGGATGATGTCAGGGAAGTTGGCCAGGTGCCCCTGATACACGGCTAGCAAGTCCATGATGGGGTCCAGGTCCTGGCGAGGTTGTTCTGCAAACATTTCCCCGATGGTGTCATAGGCATCTGCTGTAAAAGACATTGCCCGATTCAGGCCAGCGGAAAAGGCCTGCTGGTCAATCTCAAAGGCCTGACCCAATCCCTTGAAGGCCATTCCAACCTTCTGGTACTCCTTTTTGAAACCCGAGGCTTGCTTGCGGGCAAACTCTCCAGCTGTCTGGTTGAGCAAGAGGACTCCTTCATCCATCCTTTTGGCAAATGACTTGAAGGCGTCCAGCTTGGCGTCCACTTCTTGTGGTTCCAAAATGGTGGCCCCAGGCATGGTGCTGAGGGTTAAGAAGAAGTTGGCCCCAACCATCTCATCTTTTTCACACTTTCTCTTGCCTTGTTTCCAGGCTTTCTCGTCCGAGCAGGTCAAGAAGTGCTGGAAAGCGTCACAGCGGGATAGCACCGGGTGGCTACACATGTGGTCCATCCACCACACCAGACCTTTCCGCCGTTTGGAAATGAAGTCCTCCTCGAAGCGGCCGGTGGCTTGTTTCTCAGGGATGCGAGGAACGGAGATGACCGGAAACTTCTCCAACAGTCGGGCGTAGAGCCAGTCAAAGTGCTTGTAGCGGCGGTGGACATGTTGGCCGGTGTGGCTCGGCATCAGGCGGTAGGAGATGTAGCTCTTCATGCCCTTGAACTTGGTTTGTTTGGTGGGCTCGTCTATGGTGCAGCGGAAGGGGTACGGGTTCTCTTGCCACTCCGGCCCATGCGGACCTTGCACCACACACAGCTTGTCGCCATCCCGCACAAAACCTGCCGCCTCCCCGAGCACGAACGCCTCGCCGCCGCTCTTCACGAAGGCGGAGAAGCGGTTGAGGTTACGGCTGACGGTGGCGGTGCCCTTGGCCGCCTGGGATGAGGTGGTGGTGGTCGAGGTGGTAGTGGAGTAGGAGCCAGGGGTAGACATCCGGTACCTGCTGTTGTCATAGTCATGGAAACTGCCTCCGTAGTACCCGGGGGTCGGGGCCTCATCCGCGGCTGTGGAGCTGCTGTCGTCCCACTCGTCATCCCAGTCGTCGTCGCTAGGCTGGCTGTGCTGGTACGGGAGGGCGGCGGGCCGGGCGGACACTCCGGAGTAGTTGAAGCTCGGGTAGCTAGGGGGCGCCGGTGCCGGCTCGTACCCTCCGGGGGGCAGGTTAGCGTAGCGGGTGTCTGATGGAGGTGGAGGCGGCGGCGGAGGAGGAGGAGGACCGGCAGTTTCTGCCCGGACCACCTCCACATAGGAGGCAGGGAAGAGCCCCCGCTCCCCGCGGCTGTTGACTCCCTCCAGCCAGCCCTCGATGTCCTGCTCGCTGCACAGGCTCAGCACCTCCGACTCCCGCAGGGACACCTCGCCCGGGTTCTCGGCTCGGAAGTCGTACAGAGCTCGGGCTTTGAGCGCCATGGTCGCCGGCTGGGAGGAGAAGCGGCGGCGGGGACACCCGGGACGTGGAGCGGCTGCTGGAGCCTGGACACTGAGATGTGACCGGAGGAAACGAAGCAGGAGCCTGCGGCCTGACTCCTCCCCCGGGCCGGCCTCTCCTCCCTGTCATATCCCTCCTCTCCGGCCCGGCCTCCCGCGCTCCTGTCATCCCCTCCTCCCCTGCTCCATCCCGGCCCTGGATGTCCTGGAATATCCGCCCCGGCTTCATCACAGGCGGCTCCGCCGTGTAATACACCGGAGAGCCGGGAGAGAACAGGCCGTACCGGAGGGTCGTGACAAACACAGATGGTATAGATGGTACCATCATAGTGCCAGTCACAGTGCCCCATCATAGTACCAGCCACAGTGCCCCATCATAGTACCAGCCACAGTGCCCCATCATAGTACCAGCCACAGTGCCCCATCATAGTACCAGCCACAGTGCCCCATCATAGCACCAGCCACAGTGCCCCATCATAGTGCCAGTCACAGTGCCCCATCATAGTACCAGCCACAGTACCCCATCATAGTACCAGCCACAGTGCCCCATCATAGTACCAGCCACAGTGCCCCATCATAGCACCAGCCACAGTGCCCCATCATAGTGCCAGCCACAGTACCCCATCATAGTACCAGCCACAGTGCCCCATCATAGTGCCAGTCACAGTGCCCCATCATAGTACCAGCCACAGTGCCCCATCATAGTACCAGCCACAGTGCCCCATCATAGTGCCAGTCACAGTGCCCCATCATAGTGCCAGCCACAGTGCCCCATCATAGTGCCAGTCACAGTGCCCCATCATAGTGCCAGCCACAGTGCCCCATCATAGTGCCAGTCACAGTGCCCCATCATAGTACAAGCCACAGTGCTCCATCATAGTACCAACCACAGTGCCCCATCATAGTACCAGCCACAGTGCCCCATCATAGTACCAGCCACAGTGCCCCATCATAGTGCCAGCCACAGTGCCCCATCATAGTGCCAGTCACAGTGCCCCATCATAGTACCAGCCACAGTGCCCCATCATAGTGCCAGTCACAGTGCCCCATCATAGTGCCAGTCACAGTGCCCCATCATAGTGCCAGCCACAGTGCCCCATCATAGTGCCAGCCACAGTGCCCCATCATAGTACCAGCCACAGTGCCCCATCATAGTACCAGCCACAGTGCCCCATCATAGTGCCAGCCACAGTGCCCCATCATAGTGCCAGCCACAGTACCCCATCATCATAGTACCAGGCACAGTGCCCCATCATAGTACCAGCCACAGTGCCCCATCATAGTACCAGCCACAGTGCCCCATCATAGTACCAGCCACAGTGCCCCCATCATAGTACCAGTCACAGTGCCCCATCATAGTACCAGCCACAGTGCCCCCATCATAGTACCAGTCACAGAGCCCCATCATAGTACCAGCCACAGTGCCCCATCATAGTACCAGCCACAGTGCCCCATCATAGTACCAGCCACAGTGCCCCATCATAGTACCAGCCACAGTGCCCCATCATAGTACCAGCCACAGTGACCCATCATAGTACCAGCCACAGAGCCCCGTCATAGAGCCAGCCACAGTGACCCATCATAGTACCAGCCACAGAGCCCCGTCATAGTGCCAGCCACAGTGCCCCACCATAGTACCAGCCACAGTGCCCCATCATAGTACCAGCCATGTCAGAGCCCGATCATAGTGCCAGACACAGTGCCCCATCATAGTATCAGCCACAGTGCCCCATCATAGTGCCAGCCAGAGTGCCCCATCATAGTGCCAGCCACAGTGACCCATATAGTGCCAGCCACAGTGCCCCATCATAGTGCCAGCCACAGTGCCCCATCACAGTACCAGCCACAGTGCCCCATCATAGTGCCAGTCACAGTGCCCCATCATAGTACCAGCCACAGTGCCCCATCATAGTACCAGCCACAGTGCCCCATCATAGTACCAGCCACAGTGCCCCATCATAGTACCAGCCACAGTGCCCCATCATAGTACCAGCCACAGTGCCCCATCATAGTGCCAGCCACAGTGCCCCATCATAGTGCCAGTCACAGTGCCCCATCATAGTACCAGCCACAGTGCCCCATCATAGTGCCAGTCACAGTGCCCCATCATAGTGCCAGTCACAGTGCCCCATCATAGTGCCAGCCACAGTGCCCCATCATAGTGCCAGCCACAGTGCCCCATCATAGTACCAGCCACAGTGCCCCATCATAGTACCAGCCACAGTGCCCCATCATAGTGCCAGCCACAGTGCCCCATCATAGTGCCAGCCACAGTACCCCATCATCATAGTACCAGGCACAGTGCCCCATCATAGTACCAGCCACAGTGCCCCATCATAGTACCAGCCACAGTGCCCCATCATAGTACCAGCCACAGTGCCCCCATCATAGTACCAGTCACAGTGCCCCATCATAGTACCAGCCACAGTGCCCCCATCATAGTACCAGTCACAGAGCCCCATCATAGTACCAGCCACAGTGCCCCATCATAGTACCAGCCACAGTGCCCCATCATAGTACCAGCCACAGTGCCCCATCATAGTACCAGCCACAGTGACCCATCATAGTACCAGCCACAGAGCCCCGTCATAGAGCCAGCCACAGTGACCCATCATAGTACCAGCCACAGAGCCCCGTCATAGTGCCAGCCACAGTGCCCCACCATAGTACCAGCCACAGTGCCCCATCATAGTACCAGCCATGTCAGAGCCCGATCATAGTGCCAGACACAGTGCCCCATCATAGTATCAGCCACAGTGCCCCATCATAGTGCCAGCCAGAGTGCCCCATCATAGTGCCAGCCACAGTGACCCATATAGTGCCAGCCACAGTGCCCCATCATAGTGCCAGCCACAGTGCCCCATCATAGTGCCAGTCACAGTGCCCCATCATAGTACCAGCCACAGTGCCCCATCATAGTACCAGCCACAGTGCCCCACCATAGTACCAGCCACAGTGCCCCATCATAGTACGAGCCATGTCAGAGCCCGATCATAGTGCCAGACACAGTGCCCCATCATAGTATCAGCCACAGTGCCCCATCATAGTTCCAGCCACAGTGCCCCATCATAGTGCCAGCCACAGTGCCCCACCATAGTACCAGCCACAGTGCCCCATCATAGTACCAGCCACAGTGCCCCATCATAGTACCAGCCACAGTGCCCCCTCATAGTACCCGCCACAGTGACCCATATAGTGCCAGCCACAGTGCCCCATCATAGTGCCAGCCAGAGTGCCCCATCATAGTGCCAGCCACAGTGCCCCATCATAGTACCAGTCACAATGCCCCATCATAGTACCAGCCACAGTGCCCGATCATAGTACCAGTCACAGTGCCCCATCATAGTACCAGCCACAGTGCCCCATCATAGTACCAGCCACAGTGCCCCATCATAGTGCCAGCCACAGTGCCCCATCATAGTACCAGTCACAATGCCCCATCATAGTACCAGCCACAGTGCCCCATCATAGTGCCAGCCACAGTGCCCCATCATAGTACCAGCCAAAGTGGCCCATCATAGTACCAGCCACAGTGCTCCATCATAGTACCAGCCACAGAGCCCGATCATAGTGCCAGCCACAGTGCCCCATCATAGTACCAGTCACAGTGCCCCATCATAGCACCAGCCACAGTGCCCCATCATAGTACCAGCCACAGTGACCCATATAGTGACAGCCACAGTGCCCGATCATAGTACCAGTCACAGTGCCCCATCATAGTGCCAGCCACAGTGCCCCATCATAGTACCAGCCACAGAGCCCCGTCATAGAGCCAGCCGCAGTGACCCGTCATAGTACCAGCCACAGTGCCCATCATAGTGCCAGCCACAGTGACCCATCATAGTGCCAGCCACAGAGCCCCATCATAGAGCCAGCCACAGTGACCCATCATAGTACCAGCCACAGTGCCCCATCATAGTACCAGCCACAGTGACCCATCATAGTACCAGCCACAGAGCCCCGTCATAGAGCCAGCCACAGAGCCCCATCATAGTGCCAGCCACAGTGCCCCATCATAGTGCCAGCCACAGTGCCCCATCATAGTGCCAGTCACAGTGCCCCATCATAGTACCAGCCATAGTGCCCCATCATAGTACCAGCCATGTCAGAGCCCGATCATAGTGCCAGCCACAGTGCCCCACCATAGTACCAGCCAAAGTGCCCCATCATAGTACCAGCCATGTCAGAGCCCGATCATAGTGCCAGCCACAGTGCCCCATCATAGTATCAGCCACAGTGCCCCATCATAGTGCCAGCCACAGTGCCCCATCATAGTGCCAGCCACAGTGCCCCACCATAGTACCAGCCACAGTGCCCCATCATAATACCAGCCACAGTGCCCCATCATAGTACCAGCCACAGTGCCCCCTCATAGTACCAGCCACAGTGACCCATATAGTGACAGCCACAGTGACCCATCATAGTACCAGCCACAGTGCCCCATCATAGTACCAGCCACAGTGACCCATATAGTGCCAGCCACAGTGCCCCATCATAGTGCCAGCCACAGTGCCCCATCATAGTGCCAGCCACAGTGCCCCACCATAGTACCAGCCACAGTGCCCCATCATAGTATCAGCCACAGTGCCCCATCATAGTATCAGCCACAGTGCCCCATCGTAGTACCAGCCACAATGCCCCATCATAGTACTAGCCACAGTGCCCCATCACAGTGCCCCATCATAGTACCAGCCACAGTGCCCCATCATAGTGCCAGCCACAGTGCCCCATCATAGTACCAGCCACAGTGCCCCATCATAGAGCCAGCCACAGTGCCCCATCACAGTGCCCCATCATAGTACCAGCCACAGTGCCCCATCATAGTGCCAGCCACAGTGCCCCATCATAGTACCAGCCACAGTGCCCCATCATAGTACCAGCCACAGTGCCCCATCATAGAGCCAGCCACAGTGACCCATCATAGTACCAGCCACAGTGCCCCATCATAGTACCAGCCACAGTGCCCCATCATAGTACCAGCCACAGTGCCCCATCATAGAGCCAGCCACAGTGCCCCATCACAGTGCCCCATCATAGTACCAGCCACAGTGCCCCATCATAGTGCCAGCCACAGTGCCCCATCATAGTACCAGCCACAGTGCCCCATCATAGTACCAGCCACAGTGCCCCATCATAGAGCCAGCCACAGTGACCCATCATAGTACCAGCCACAGTGCCCCATCATAGTACCAGCCACAGTGCCCCATCATAGTACCAGCCACAGTGCCCCATCATAGTACCAGCCACAGTGACCCATCATAGTACCAGCCACAGTGACCCATCATAGTACCAGCCACAGTGACCCATCATAGAGCCAGCCACAGTGCCCCATCATAGTGCCAGCCACAGTGACCCATCATAGTGCCAGCCACAGTGACCCATCATAGTACCAGCCACAGTGACCCATCATAGTACCAGCCACATTGACCCATCATAGTACCAGCCACAGTGCCCCATCACAGTGCCCCATCATAGAGCCAGCCACAGTGCCCCATCATAGTACCAGCCACAGTGACCCATCATAGTACCAGCCACAGTGCCCCATCATAGTGCCAGCCACAGTGCCCCATCATAGTGCCAGCCACAGTGCCCCACCATAGTACCAGCCACAGTGCCCCATCATAATACCAGCCACAGTGCCCCATCATAGTACCAGCCACAGTGCCCCCTCATAGTACCAGCCACAGTGACCCATATAGTGACAGCCACAGTGACCCATCATAGTACCAGCCACAGTGCCCCATCATAGTACCAGCCACAGTGACCCATATAGTGCCAGCCACAGTGCCCCATCATAGTGCCAGCCACAGTGCCCCATCATAGTGCCAGCCACAGTGCCCCACCATAGTACCAGCCACAGTGCCCCATCATAGTATCAGCCACAGTGCCCCATCATAGTATCAGCCACAGTGCCCCATCATAGTACCAGCCACAATGCCCCATCATAGTACTAGCCACAGTGCCCCATCATAGTATCAGCCACAGTGCCCCATCATAGTACCAGCCACAGTGCCCCATCACAGTGCCCCATCATAGTACCAGCCACAGCGCCCCATTATAGTGCCAGCCACAGTGCCCCATCATAGTACCAGCCACAGTGCCCCATCATAGTACCAGCCACAGTGCCCCATCATAGAGCCAGCCACAGTGACCCATCATAGTACCAGCCACAGTGCCCCATCATAGTACCAGCCACAGTGCCCCATCATAGTACCAGCCACAGTGCCCCATCATAGTACCAGCCACAGTGACCCATCATAGTACCAGCCACAGTGACCCATCATAGTACCAGCCACAGTGACCCATCATAGAGCCAGCCACAGTGCCCCATCATAGTGCCATCCACAGTGACCCATCATAGTGCCAGCCACAGTGACCCATCATAGTACCAGCCACAGTGACCCATCATAGTACCAACCACATTGACCCATCATAGTACTAGCCACAGTGCCCCATCACAGTGCCCCATCATAGAGCCAGCCACAGTGCCCCATCATAGTACCAGCCACAGTGACCCATCATAGTACCAGCCACAGTGCCCCATCATAGAGCCAGCCACAGTGCCCCATCATAGTACCAGCCACAGTGACCCATCATAGTGCCAGCCACAGAGCCCCGTCATAGAGCCAGCCACAGTGCCCCATCATAGTACCAGCCACAGTGCCCCATCATAGTACCAGCCACAGTGCCCCACCATAGTGCCAGCCACAGTGCCCCACCATAGTACCAGCCACAGAGCCCGATCATAGTACCAGCCACAGTGCCCCATCATAGTGCCAGCCACAGTGCCCCCATCATAGTGCCAGCCACAGTGACTCCATCATAGTACCAGCCACAGTGCCCCATCATAGTGCCAGCCACAGTGCCCCCATCATAGTGCCAGCCACAGTGACTCCATCATAGTACCTGCCACAGTGCCCCATCATAGTGCCAGCCACAATGCCCCATCATAGTGCCAGCCACAGTGCCCCATCATAGTGCCAGCCACAGTGCCCCATCATAGTGCCAGCCACAGAGCCTGATCATAGTACCAGCCACAGTGCCTCATCATAGTGCCAGCCAGAGTGCCCCATCATAGTGCCAGCCACAGTGCCCCATCATAGTGCCAGTCACAGTGCCCCATCATAGTACCAGCCACAGTGCCCCATCATAGTACCAGCCACAGTGCCCCACCATAGTACCAGCCACAGTGCCCCATCATAGTACGAGCCATGTCAGAGCCCGATCATAGTGCCAGACACAGTGCCCCATCATAGTATCAGCCACAGTGCCCCATCATAGTTCCAGCCACAGTGCCCCATCATAGTGCCAGCCACAGTGCCCCACCATAGTACCAGCCACAGTGCCCCATCATAGTACCAGCCACAGTGCCCCATCATAGTACCAGCCACAGTGCCCCCTCATAGTACCCGCCACAGTGACCCATATAGTGCCAGCCACAGTGCCCCATCATAGTGCCAGCCAGAGTGCCCCATCATAGTGCCAGCCACAGTGCCCGATCATAGTACCAGTCACAGTGCCCCATCATAGTACCAGCCACAGTGCCCCATCATAGTACCAGCCACAGTGCCCCATCATAGTGCCAGCCACAGTGCCCCATCATAGTACCAGTCACAATGCCCCATCATAGTACCAGCCACAGTGCCCCATCATAGTGCCAGCCACAGTGCCCCATCATAGTACCAGCCAAAGTGGCCCATCATAGTACCAGCCACAGTGCTCCATCATAGTACCAGCCACAGAGCCCGATCATAGTGCCAGCCACAGTGCCCCATCATAGTACCAGTCACAGTGCCCCATCATAGCACCAGCCACAGTGCCCCATCATAGTACCAGCCACAGTGACCCATATAGTGACAGCCACAGTGCCCGATCATAGTACCAGTCACAGTGCCCCATCATAGTGCCAGCCACAGTGCCCCATCATAGTACCAGCCACAGAGCCCCGTCATAGAGCCAGCCGCAGTGACCCGTCATAGTACCAGCCACAGTGCCCATCATAGTGCCAGCCACAGTGACCCATCATAGTGCCAGCCACAGAGCCCCATCATAGAGCCAGCCACAGTGACCCATCATAGTACCAGCCACAGTGCCCCATCATAGTACCAGCCACAGTGACCCATCATAGTACCAGCCACAGAGCCCCGTCATAGAGCCAGCCACAGAGCCCCATCATAGTGCCAGCCACAGTGCCCCATCATAGTGCCAGCCACAGTGCCCCATCATAGTGCCAGTCACAGTGCCCCATCATAGTACCAGCCATAGTGCCCCATCATAGTACCAGCCACAGTGCCCCATCATAGTGCCAGCCACAGTGCCCCACCATAGTACCAGCCAAAGTGCCCCATCATAGTACCAGCCATGTCAGAGCCCGATCATAGTGCCAGCCACAGTGCCCCATCATAGTATCAGCCACAGTGCCCCATCATAGTGCCAGCCACAGTGCCCCATCATAGTGCCAGCCACAGTGCCCCACCATAGTACCAGCCACAGTGCCCCATCATAATACCAGCCACAGTGCCCCATCATAGTACCAGCCACAGTGCCCCCTCATAGTACCAGCCACAGTGACCCATATAGTGACAGCCACAGTGACCCATCATAGTACCAGCCACAGTGCCCCATCATAGTACCAGCCACAGTGACCCATATAGTGCCAGCCACAGTGCCCCATCATAGTGCCAGCCACAGTGCCCCATCATAGTGCCAGCCACAGTGCCCCACCATAGTACCAGCCACAGTGCCCTATCATAGTATCAGCCACAGTGCCCCATCATAGTATCAGCCACAGTGCCCCATCGTAGTACCAGCCACAATGCCCCATCATAGTACTAGCCACAGTGCCCCATCACAGTGCCCCATCATAGTACCAGCCACAGTGCCCCATCATAGTGCCAGCCACAGTGCCCCATCATAGTACCAGCCACAGTGCCCCATCATAGTACCAGCCACAGTGCCCCATCATAGAGCCAGCCACAGTGCCCCATCACAGTGCCCCATCATAGTACCAGCCACAGTGCCCCATCATAGTGCCAGCCACCGTGCCCCATCATAGTACCAGCCACAGTGCCCCATCATAGTACCAGCCACAGTGCCCCATCATAGAGCCAGCCACAGTGACCCATCATAGTACCAGCCACAGTGCCCCATCATAGTACCAGCCACAGTGCCCCATCATAGTACCAGCCACAGTGCCCCATCATAGTACCAGCCACAGTGACCCATCATAGTACCAGCCACAGTGACCCATCATAGTACCAGCCACAGTGACCCATCATAGAGCCAGCCACAGTGCCCCATCATAGTGCCAGCCACAGTGACCCATCATAGTGCCAGCCACAGTGACCCATCATAGTACCAGCCACAGTGACCCATCATAGTACCAGCCACATTGACCCATCATAGTACCAGCCACAGTGCCCCATCACAGTGCCCCATCATAGAGCCAGCCACAGTGCCCCATCATAGTACCAGCCACAGTGACCCATCATAGTACCAGCCACAGTGCCCCATCATAGTGCCAGCCACAGTGCCCCATCATAGTGCCAGCCACAGTGCCCCACCATAGTACCAGCCACAGTGCCCCATCATAATACCAGCCACAGTGCCCCATCATAGTACCAGCCACAGTGCCCCCTCATAGTACCAGCCACAGTGACCCATATAGTGACAGCCACAGTGACCCATCATAGTACCAGCCACAGTGCCCCATCATAGTACCAGCCACAGTGACCCATATAGTGCCAGCCACAGTGCCCCATCATAGTGCCAGCCACAGTGCCCCATCATAGTGCCAGCCACAGTGCCCCACCATAGTACCAGCCACAGTGCCCCATCATAGTATCAGCCACAGTGCCCCATCATAGTATCAGCCACAGTGCCCCATCATAGTACCAGCCACAATGCCCCATCATAGTACTAGCCACAGTGCCCCATCATAGTATCAGCCACAGTGCCCCATCATAGTACCAGCCACAGTGCCCCATCACAGTGCCCCATCATAGTACCAGCCACAGCGCCCCATCATAGTGCCAGCCACAGTGCCCCATCATAGTACCAGCCACAGTGCCCCATCATAGTACCAGCCACAGTGCCCCATCATAGAGCCAGCCACAGTGACCCATCATAGTACCAGCCACAGTGCCCCATCATAGTACCAGCCACAGTGCCCCATCATAGTACCAGCCACAGTGCCCCATCATAGTACCAGCCACAGTGACCCATCATAGTACCAGCCACAGTGACCCATCATAGTACCAGCCACAGTGACCCATCATAGAGCCAGCCACAGTGCCCCATCATAGTGCCATCCACAGTGACCCATCATAGTGCCAGCCACAGTGACCCATCATAGTACCAGCCACAGTGACCCATCATAGTACCAACCACATTGACCCATCATAGTACTAGCCACAGTGCCCCATCACAGTGCCCCATCATAGAGCCAGCCACAGTGCCCCATCATAGTACCAGCCACAGTGACCCATCATAGTACCAGCCACAGTGCCCCATCATAGAGCCAGCCACAGTGCCCCATCATAGTACCAGCCACAGTGACCCATCATAGTGCCAGCCACAGAGCCCCGTCATAGAGCCAGCCACAGTGCCCCATCATAGTACCAGCCACAGTGCCCCATCATAGTACCAGCCACAGTGCCCCACCATAGTGCCAGCCACAGTGCCCCACCATAGTACCAGCCACAGAGCCCGATCATAGTACCAGCCACAGTGCCCCATCATAGTGCCAGCCACAGTGCCCCCATCATAGTGCCAGCCACAGTGACTCCATCATAGTACCAGCCACAGTGCCCCATCATAGTGCCAGCCACAGTGCCCCCATCATAGTGCCAGCCACAGTGACTCCATCATAGTACCTGCCACAGTGCCCCATCATAGTGCCAGCCACAATGCCCCATCATAGTGCCAGCCACAGTGCCCCATCATAGTGCCAGCCACAGTGCCCCATCATAGTGCCAGCCACAGAGCCTGATCATAGTACCAGCCACAGTGCCTCATCATAGTGCCAGCCAGAGTGCCCCATCATAGTGCCAGCCAGAGTGCCCCATCATAGTGCCAGCCAGAGTGCCCCAACATAGTGCCAGCCAGAGTGCCCCATCATAGTACCAGCCACAGTGCCCCATCATAGTACCAGCCAGAGTGACCCATCATAGTACCAGCCACAGAGCCCCATCATAGTGCCAGCCACAGTGCCCCATCATAGTGACAGACACAGTGCCCCATCATAGTACCAGCCACAGTGCCCCATCATAGTACCAGCCACAGAGCCCCATCATAGTACCAGCCACAGTGCCCCATCATACCAGCCACAGTGCCCCATCATAGTACCAGCCACAGTGCCCCATCATAGTACCAGCCAGAGTGACCCATCATAGTACCAGCCAGAGTGACCCATCATAGTACCAGCCACAGAGCCCCACCATAGTGCCAGCCACAGTGTCCCGTCATAGTGACAGACACAGTGTCCCATCATAGTACCAGCCACAGAGCCCCATCATAGTACCAGCCACAGTGCCCCATCATAGTACCAGCCACAGAGCCCCATCATAGTACCAGCCACAGTGCCCCATCATACTAGCCACAGTGCCCCATCATAGTACCAGCCACAGTGAACCATCATAGTACCAGCCACAGTGCCCCATCATTAGTACCAGCCAGAGTGCCCCATCATAGTACCAGCCACAGTGCCCCATCATAAAGCCAGCCACAGTGACACCATCATAGTACCAGCCACAGTGCCCCATCATAGAGCCAGCCACAATGACACCATCATAGTACCAGCCACAGTGCCCCATCATAGTACCAGCCATGTCAGAGCCCGATCATAGTGCCAGACACAGTGCCCCATCATAGTATCAGCCACAGTGCCCCATCATAGTGCCAGCCACAGTGCCCCATCATAGTGCCAGCCACAGTGCCCCACCATAGTACCAGCCACAGTGCCCCATCATAATACCAGCCACAGTGCCCCATCATAGTACCAGCCACAGTGCCCCCTCATAGTACCAGCCACAGTGACCCATATAGTGACAGCAACAGTGACCCATCATAGTACCAGCCACAGTGCCCCATCATAGTACCAGCCACAGTGACCCATATAGTGCCAGCCACAGTGCCCCATCATAGTGCCAGCCACAGTGCCCCATCATAGTGCCAGCCACAGTGCCCCACCATAGTACCAGCCACAGTGCCCCATCATAGTATCAGCCACAGTGCCCCATCATAGTATCAGCCACAGTGCCCCATCGTAGTACCAGCCACAATGCCCCATCATAGTACTAGCCACAGTGCCCCATCATAGTATCAGCCAGTGCCCCATCATAGTACCAGCCACAGTGCCCCATCACAGTGCCCCATCATAGTACCAGCCACAGTGCCCCATCATAGTGCCAGCCACAGTGCCCCATCATAGTACCAGCCACAGTGCCCCATCATAGTACCAGCCACAGTGCCCCATCATAGAGCCAGCCACAGTGACCCATCATAGTACCAGCCACAGTGCCCCATCATAGTACCAGCCACAGTGCCCCATCATAGTACCAGCCACAGTGCCCCATCATAGTACCAGCCACAGTGACCCATCATAGTACCAGCCACAGTGACCCATCATAGTACCAGCCACAGTGACCCATCATAGAGCCAGCCACAGTGCCCCATCATAGTGCCAGCCACAGTGACCCATCATAGTGCCAGCCACAGTGACCCATCATAGTACCAGCCACAGTGACCCATCATAGTACCAGCCACATTGACCCATCATAGTACCAGCCACAGTGCCCCATCACAGTGCCCCATCATAGAGCCAGCCACAGTGCCCCATCATAGTACCAGCCACAGTGACCCATCATAGTACCAGCCACAGTGCCCCATCATAGTGCCAGCCACAGTGCCCCATCATAGTGCCAGCCACAGTGCCCCACCATAGTACCAGCCACAGTGCCCCATCATAATACCAGCCACAGTGCCCCATCATAGTACCAGCCACAGTGCCCCCTCATAGTACCAGCCACAGTGACCCATATAGTGACAGCCACAGTGACCCATCATAGTACCAGCCACAGTGCCCCATCATAGTACCAGCCACAGTGACCCATATAGTGCCAGCCACAGTGCCCCATCATAGTGCCAGCCACAGTGCCCCATCATAGTGCCAGCCACAGTGCCCCACCATAGTACCAGCCACAGTGCCCCATCATAGTATCAGCCACAGTGCCCCATCATAGTATCAGCCACAGTGCCCCATCATAGTACCAGCCACAATGCCCCATCATAGTACTAGCCACAGTGCCCCATCATAGTATCAGTCACAGTGCCCCATCATAGTACCAGCCACAGTGCCCCATCACAGTGCCCCATCATAGTACCAGCCACAGTGCCCCATCATAGTGCCAGCCACAGTGCCCCATCATAGTACCAGCCACAGTGCCCCATCATAGTACCAGCCACAGTGCCCCATCATAGAGCCAGCCACAGTGACCCATCATAGTACCAGCCACAGTGCCCCATCATAGTACCAGCCACAGTGCCCCATCATAGTACCAGCCACAGTGCCCCATCATAGTACCAGCCACAGTGACCCATCATAGTACCAGCCACAGTGACCCATCATAGTATCAGCCACAGTGACCCATCATAGAGCCAGCCACAGTGCCCCATCATAGTGCCAGCCACAGTGACCCATCATAGTGCCAGCCACAGTGACCCATCATAGTACCAGCCACAGTGACCCATCATAGTACCAGCCACATTGACCCATCATAGTACCAGCCACAGTGCCCCATCACAGTGCCCCATCATAGAGCCAGCCACAGTGCCCCATCATAGTACCAGCCACAGTGACCCATCATAGTACCAGCCACAGTGCCCCATCATAGAGCCAGCCACAGTGCCCCATCATAGTACCAGCCACAGTGACCCATCATAGTGCCAGCCACAGAGCCCCGTCATAGAGCCAGCCACAGTGCCCCATCATAGTACCAGCCACAGTGCCCCATCATAGTACCAGCCACAGTGCCCCACCATAGTGCCAGCCACAGTGCCCCACCATAGTACCAGCCACAGAGCCCGATCATAGTACCAGCCACAGTGCCCCATCATAGTGCCAGCCACAGTGCCCCCATCATAGTGCCAGCCACAGTGACTCCATCATAGTACCAGCCACAGTGCCCCATCATAGTGCCAGCCACAGTGCCCCCATCATAGTGCCAGCCACAGTGACTCCATCATAGTACCTGCCACAGTGCCCCATCATAGTGCCAGCCACAATGCCCCATCATAGTGCCAGCCACAGTGCCCCATCATAGTGCCAGCCACAGTGCCCCATCATAGTGCCAGCCACAGAGCCTGATCATAGTACCAGCCACAGTGCCTCATCATAGTGCCAGCCAGAGTGCCCCATCATAGTGCCAGCCAGAGTGCCCCATCATAGTGCCAGCCAGAGTGCCCCATCATAGTGCCAGCCAGAGTGCCCCAACATAGTGCCAGCCAGAGTGCCCCATCATAGTACCAGCCACAGTGCCCCATCATAGTACCAGCCAGAGTGACCCATCATAGTACCAGCCACAGAGCCCCATCATAGTGCCAGCCACAGTGCCCCATCATAGTGACAGACACAGTGCCCCATCATAGTACCAGCCACAGTGCCCCATCATAGTACCAGCCACAGAGCCCCATCATAGTACCAGCCACAGTGCCCCATCATACCAGCCACAGTGCCCCATCATAGTACCAGCCACAGTGCCCCATCATAGTACCAGCCAGAGTGACCCATCATAGTACCAGCCACAGAGCCCCACCATAGTGCCAGCCACAGTGTCCCGTCATAGTGACAGACACAGTGTCCCATCATAGTACCAGCCACAGAGCCCCATCATAGTACCAGCCACAGTGCCCCATCATAGTACCAGCCACAGAGCCCCATCATAGTACCAGCCACAGTGCCCCATCATACCAGCCACAGTGCCCCATCATAGTACCAGCCACAGTGAACCATCATAGTACCAGCCACAGTGCCCCATCATTAGTACCAGCCAGAGTGCCCCATCATAGTACCAGCCACAGTGCCCCATCATAAAGCCAGCCACAGTGACACCATCATAGTACCAGCCACAGTGCCCCATCATAGAGCCAGCCACAATGACACCATCATAGTACCAGCCACAGTGCCCCATCATACCAGCCACAGTGCCCCATCATAGTACCAGCCACAGTGAACCATCATAGTACCAGCCACAGTGCCCCATCATTAGTACCAGCCAGAGTGCCCCATCATAGTACCAGCCACAGTGCCCCATCATAAAGCCAGCCACAGTGACACCATCATAGTACCAGCCACAGTGCCCCATCATAGAGCCAGCCACAATGACACCATCATAGTACCAGCCACAGTGCCCCATCATAGTACCAGCCACAGTGCCCCATCATTAGTACCAGCCACAGTGCCCCATCATAGTACCAGCCACAGTGCCCCATCATTAGTACCAGCCACAGTGCCCCATCATTAGTACCAGCCACAGTGCTCCATCATAATACCAGCCACAGTGCCCCATCATTAGTACCAGCCACAGTGCCCCATCATAGTGCCAGCCACAGTGCCCCTTCATAGTACCAGCCACAGAGCCTCATCATAGTGCCAGCCACAGTGCCCCATCATAGTACCAGCCACAGTGCCCCATCATAGTACCAGCCACAGAGCCTGATCATAGTACCAGCCACAGTGCCTCATCATAGTGCCAGCCAGAGTGCCCCATCATAGTGCCAGCCAGAGTGCCCCATCATAGTGCCAGCTAGAGTGCCTCATCATAGTGCCAGCCAGAGTGCCCCAACATAGTGCCAGCCAGAGTGCCCCATCATAGTACCAGCCACAGTGCCCCATCATAGTACCAGCCAGAGTGACCCATCATAGTACCAGCCACAGAGCCCCGTCATAGTGCCAGCCACAGTGCCCCGTCATAGTGACAGACACAGTGCTCCATCATAGTACCAGCCACAGTGCCCCATCATAGTACCAGCCACAGAGCCCCATCATAGTACCAGCCACAGTGCCCCATCATACCAGCCACAGTGCCCCATCATAGTACCAGCCACAGTGCCCCATCATAGTACCAGCCAGAGTGCCCCATCATAGTACCAGCCAGAGTGACCCATCACAGTACCAGCCACAGAGCCCCACCATAGTACCAGCCACAGAGCCTCATCATAGTACCAGCCACAGTGCCCCATCATAGTACCAGCCACAGAGCCCCATCATAGTACCAGCCACAGTGCTCCATCATACCAGCCACAGTGCCCCATCATAGTACCAGCCACAGTGCCCCATCATAGTACCAGCCACAGTGCCCCATCATAAAGCCAGCCACAGTGACACCATCATAGTACCAGCCACAGTGCCCCATCATAGTACCAGCCACAGTGCCCCATCATAAAGCCAGCCACAGTGACACCATCATAGTACCAGCCACAGTGCCCCATCATAGAGCCAGCCACAATGACACCATCATAGTACCAGCCACAGTGCCCCATCATAGTACCAGCCACAGTGCCCCATCATAAAGCCAGCCACAGTGACACCATCATAGTACCAGCCACAGTGCCCCATCATAGAGCCAGCCACAATGACACCATCATAGTACCAGCCACAGTGCCCCATCATAGAGCCAGCCACAATGACACCATCATTAGTACCAGCCAGAGTGCCCCATCATAGTACCAGCCACAGTGCCCCATCATAGTACCAGCCACAGTGCCCCATCATAGAGCCAGCCACAATTACACCATCATAGTACCAGCCACAGTGCCCCATCATAGTACCAGCCACAGTGCCCCATCATTAGTACCAGCCACAGTGCCCCATCATAGTACCAGCCACAGTGCCCCATCATTAGTACCAGCCACAGTGCCCCATCATTAGTACCAGCCACAGTGCTCCATCATAGTACCAGCCACAGTGCCCCATCATTAGTACCAGCCACAGTGCCCCATCATAGTACCAGCCACAGTGCCCCATCATTAGTACCAGCCACAGTGCCCCATCATAGTACCAGCCACAGTGCCCCATCATTAGTACCAGCCACAGTGCCCCATCATTAGTACCAGCCACAGTGCTCCATCATAGTACCAGCCACAGTGCCCCATCATTAGTACCAGCCACAGTGCCCCATCATAGTGCCAGCCACAGAGCCCCATCATAGTACCAGCCACAGTGCCCCATCATAGTACCAGCCACAGTGCCCCATCATAGTACCAGCCACAGTGCCCCATCATTAGTACCAGCCACAGTGCCCCATCATAGTACCAGCCACAGTGCCCCATCATTAGTACCAGCCACAGTGCCCCATCATAGTACCAGCCACAGTGCCCCATCATTAGTACCAGCCACAGTGCCCCATCATTAGTACCAGCCACAGTGCTCCATCATAGTACCAGCCACAGTGTCCCATCATTAGTACCAGCCACAGTGCCCCATCATAGTACCAGCCACAGAGCCTCATCATAGTGCCAGCCACAGTGCCCCAGCATAGTACCAGCCACAGTGCCCCACCATAGTACCAGCCACAGAGCCTGATCATAGTACCAGCCACAGTGCCTCATCATAGTGCCAGCCAGAGTGCCCCATCATAGTGCCAGCCACAGTGCCCCATCATAGTGCCAGCCAGATTGCCCCATCATAGTGCCAGCCAGAGTGCCCCATCATAGTGCCAGCCAGAGTGCCCCATCATAATACCAGCCACAGTGCCCCATCATAGTACCAGCCAGAGTGACCCATCATAGTACCAGCCACAGAGCCCCGTCATAGTGCCAGCCACAGTGCCCCGTCATAGTGACAGACACAGAGCCCCATCATAGTACCAACCACAGTGCCCCATCATACCAGCCACAGTGCCCCATCATAGTACCAGCCACAGTGCCCCATCATAATACCAGCCAGAGTGCCCCATCATAGTACCAGCCACAGTGACCCATCATAGTACCAGCCAGAGTGACCCATCATAGTACCAGCCAGAGTGACCCATCATAGTGCCAGCCACAGTGCCCCGTCATAGTGACAGACACAGTGTACCATCATAGTACCAGCCACAGAGCCCCATCATAGTACCAGCCACAGTGCCCCATCATAGTACCAGCCACAGAGCCCCATCATAGTACCAGCCACAGTGCCCCATCATACCAGCCACAGTGCCCCATCATAGTACCAGCCACAGTGCCCCATCATAGTACCAGTCAGAGTGCCCCATCATAGTACCAGCCACAGTGCCCCATCATAGTACCAGCCAGAGTGCCCCATCATAGTACCAGCCACAGTGCCCCATCATAGTGCCAGCCACAGTGCCCTGTCATAGTGACAGACACAGTGTCCTATCTGAAAAAGAAAGACTGTAGCTCACCAAAATCTCCATGGGTTTTCAGGGTGCACGACCAAACTCCTCCGGACTCATGGAGTACAAAATCCAATGAGAAACTCTTGTAGAATATAGGTCCGCACTCCTAGGAGAGCCCTTAAAATGTAACTTTTAATATGACATCTTAAAATCGGGGATACAAAGTAACAAAAATAATACAAAAAAGAGAAGGTGAAAAACACGCTAGGCTATGACTAAGGGGTAGTAGTACCCAGAAAAGCGTCAGACTGATGGATTTTTAATCACTTTTGCGTGGTTTTCACCTTCACTTTTTTATATTATTTTTGTTACTTTGTATCCCCGATTTTAAGAGGTCATATTAAAAGTTAAATTTTAAGGGCTCTCCTAGAAGTGCGGACCTATTTTCTACAAGAGTTTTACAGTGTCCTATCATAGTGAACGATTTTTACCTACATTTTGCAGATCTGTTGGCACATCCAGGGCAGTGATCCAAGTGTCAGCGTCACGTTTCTGCTATGGATCTTGGACATACACATCAGATTTGTCTTTTAATAAGACATTTGCATTCCGTTTTTTACCGGAAAGTTTCTCACAGCCATCAAAAACTGACACTCTCTATATTTGTCGATTTTCACAACATGCGGATCCATTAGAAATAGATTTGTGGCTTGGATCAAAAAAGACATCAATGAAAGTCATTATTATTATTATTTATTTATGTTAGGATCACATCTTCCATCTTGTATTTTTGTCAGCCATCTTGTAACCTTTTTCTTATATAAGCTTCATAAGGATGTCTGTTTAGAGTCTAAGAGACCCCTTTAGGGGATAAGGCGTGTGGAATGTTGATGGTTGGGTTATAACTCCTTATCTGTTTGTTGTAAGGGTCTCATCTTTGAGGGTGTGTGTAGAATAACCTGTTGACCGTCGGACCAGCATGTGATCATTATCTCTCTTGCTGTGATATACATCTAGAATTAGTGTAAGAGGTTTACACATAAATATTTTAGATTCTTCTTTAAAGGTCATCCCAGGTTGGAGTGTAATAATGAGATGCAGACCTTATCCAATAGTCATGTGCCACAGCTTATGTTATAACCAATCATGTCAAGTCCAACCTGCTTTTGTCTGTATAAATGCTACTCTCTGTAACAATAAATCAGAACTCTTTTGATACACCACCATCTTGTGTCTTAATCAGTTCTCCAGGCCTAAAGAAGATGGCTGCAGTCCATCTAGGCCTGTTAATTAATTATTTAATTTGGAGCCCTGCAACATACTCTTCCCCAACAATTTATATAGCACCATTAATTCCACAGTGCTGTACATTATTATATTAATTCCATGCTGCTGTACAGTATTATATTAATTCCATGGGGCTGGACATTATTATATTAATTCCATGCTGCTGTACAGTATTATATTAATTCCATGGTTCTGTACATTATTATATTAATTCCATGGTGCTTTACATTTGGGGTTTACATACAATACACAAAATATACAGGTAGATAAAATACTAACAGTGACCGACTGGCACAGTGGGGTAGAGGGCCCTGCCCGCGAGGGCTTACAATCTATGAGGGAAGGGGGGTAGAGACAGAAGGAGAGGGGGAGACTGTACAGATGGGGGTGCGGTGATAGTGTTATTGGGGGTTGTAGGCCTTCCTGAATAGGGGAGTCCTCAGGGCCTTCTTGAAGCCTGTGATTGTGGGGGTCAGTCTTATGTGTCTTGGTAAGGAGTTCCAGAGTATGGGGGATGCACGGGAGAAATCTTGGAGACGGTTGTGTGAGGAGCGGATGAGAGCAGAGCGGAGTAGGAGGTCATTGGAGGATCGGAGGTTACGTGTGGGCAGGTAGCGGGAGATTAGTTCAGAAATATATGGAGGGGACAGGTTGTGGATCGCTTCCTTACCAACGTCTCAGCATCCATTGCTACTGAAATGGCGGCTCCTGACGAGCAGATACCCCCACTCTTTATCCACCAAGGTTATCCCCACCTTTTGTGGCGCCCCGTTCAAATCATCCGTACCTCCCTGCCTAACCCAGTATATGGTTTTTTATAACATGGCAACCTATGTATGATGTATTGTAGCAGACTTAATGTAAACAGTATCCAACCAGCTCAATGTGGATCTATTAGTCAAACTTTTTTAAACCTAGCCCACCGCAGGCATTTTCATTTTTGACTTCCTGCCCTCGAAAAGCCATATAAGGGTAAGTTCACATGGGGTTTTTTGGGTCCGGAGCCCGAGGTGGAGGCCGCCTCAGGTCCCAGACCAAAATATGGGTAGCTGTGACTGGATGCTGATGCAGTGCGCTCCGGATTAGGCCCAAATGAATGGGCCTAGTCGGGAGGAGGAAGTGTCTTCAGGTGGATGTCGCGAGGTGAATCCACCTGAAGGAATGAGCATCTCGCTTCTTTTTTCCAGCAGCCGGAACAAACGGTTGATTTCAATGGGAGCCGTCTTTTTGGTCAGGATTTTGAGGCCCTGTGTGAACTTAAGGGCTTAATTTTTGTGGGACGAATTGTACATGCCCATAGATTGTAAGCCCTCGCGGGCAGGGCCCTCTACCCCACTGTGCCAGTCAGTCATTGTTAGTATTATATCTATCTGTATATTCTGTGTATTGTATGTAACCCCCAAATGTAAAGCACTAGAGATGAGCGAACAGTGTTCTATCGAACACATGTTCGATCGGATATCAGGGTGTTCGCCATGTTCGAATCGAATCGAACACCACGTGGTAAAGTGCGCCAAAATTCGATTCCCCTCCCACCTTCCCTGGCGCCTTTTTTGCACCAATAACAGCGCAGGGGAGGTGGGACAGGAACTACGACACTGGGGGCATTGAAAAAAATTGGAAAAAGTCATTGGCTGCCGAAATCAGGTGACCTCCATTTTAGACGAATAGTGGATTTCAAATCCGGGTCATATGAGAATGTGAACTTTGTGACTATGAGACAGGGATAGCTGTACAGGCAGGGATAGCTAGGGATAACCTTTATATAGGGGGGAATGTTATTAAAAATAACTTTTTGGGGCTCTATCGGGTGTGTAATTGTGATTTTTGTGAGATAAACTTTTTCCCATAGGGATGCATTGGCCAGCGCTGATTGGCCGAATTCCGTACTCTGGCCAATCAGTGCTGGCCAATGCATTCTATTAGCTTGATGAAGCAGAGTGTGCACAAGGGTTCAAGCGCACCCTCGGCTCTGATGTAGCAGAGCCGAGGCTGCACAAGGGTTCAAGCGCACCCTCGGCTCTGATGTAGGAGAGCCGAGGGTGCACTTGAACCCTTGTGCACCCTCAGCTCTGCTACATCAGAGCCGAGGGTGCGCTTGAACCCTTGTGCACACTCTGCTTCATCAAGCTAATAGAATGCATTGGCCAGCGCTGATTGGCCAATGTATTCTATTAGCCTGATGAAGTAGAGCTGAATGTGTGTGCTAAGCACACACATTCAGCTCTACTTCATCGGGCTAATAGAATGCATTGGCCAGCGCTGATTGGCCAGAGTACGGAACTCGACCAATCAGCGCTGGCTCTGCTGGAGGAGGCGGAGTCTAAGATCGCTCCACACCAGTCTCCATTCAGGTCCGACCTTAGACTCCGCCTCCTCCGGCAGAGCCAGCGCTGATTGGCCGAATTCCGTACTCTGGCCAATCAGCACTGGCTAATGCATTGTATTGGCTTGATGAAGCAGTGCTGAATGTGTGTGCTTAGCACACACATTCAGCTCTACTTCATCGGGCTAATAGAATGCATTGGCCAGCGCTGATTGGCCGAATTCCGTACTCTGGCCAATCAGCACTGGCTAATGCATTGTATTGGCTTGATGAAGCAGTGCTGAATGTGTGTGCTTAGCACACACATTCAGCTCTACTTCATCGGGCTAATAGAATGCATTGGCCAATCAGCGCTGGCCAATGCATTCTATTAGCGTGAACTGAGTTTGCACAGGGGTTCTAGTGCACCCTCGGCTCTGCTACATCAGATTGCTACATCTGATGTAGCAGTGCCGAGTGTGCATCAGATGTGTAGTTGAGCAAAACTGACTCAGCACTGCTAAGTCTGCATTCGCATAGGAATGCATTGGCCAGCCTTCGGCCAATCAGCGCTGGCTCTGCCGGAGGAGGCGGAGTCTAAGGTCGGACCTGAATGGAGACTGGTGTGGAGCTATCTTAGACTCCGCCTCCTCCAGCAGAGCCAGCGCTGATTGGTCGAGTTCCGTACTCTGGCCAATCAGCACTGGCCAATGCATTTCTATGGGGAAAAGTTAGCTTGCGAAAATCGCAAACTGACAGGGATTTCCATGAAATAAAGTGACTTTTATGCCCCCAGACATGCTTCCCCTGCTGTCCCAGTGTCATTCCAGGGTGTTGGTATCATTTCCTGGGGTGTCATAGTGGACTTGGTGACCCTCCAGACACGAATTTGGGTTTCCCCCTTAACGAGTTTATGTTCCCCATAGACTATAATGGGGTTCGAAACCCATTCGAACACTCGAACAGTGAGCGGCTGTTCGAATCGAATTTCGAACCTCGAACATTTTAGTGTTCGCTCATCTCTATAAAGCACCATGGAATTAATGGTGCTATATAAATAAATAATAATAATAATAATGCCCATGTCAGAGGTGAACCCGGCCAATGACATGACAGAAGAGCGTCAGATGTCACCAGGAGAGCACTGGATTCCCAAAAGAGGTAAGGGAAGGTGAGTATGAAAGTTAATTTTTATTTTTTTCACTGCCTATTATAGTCTGGGGTGAAAAAAAAATTCCTACATGCAGTACAGCGGCAACAATTTACTGTTTGGTCCAGCAACCACTCTGGTTATTGCATTGCTCTCTTACATACCAGGAGATGTTACCATTGTATTAGGGGATTGCTATATAGGCGACCTATTCAGCAGCTTAGATGAGCCTTCACCTTCAGCTAATGGATAATGGCAGCTTATTAACCTCGTCACTGCTATGCCCTGACACATTACGGCTTCTTTCCCAGACCTGCCTCTAATTATAGGAACTCCGATATCAGCACTGGCTGGCGCTCCTGGTCGCCGGCACGCTGACGTCAGTGGGTACTTGCAGGCTGGATACTTTTACAATGTGCTTGTTCGGGTGATACCCCCGGAGGTAATTACCTATGCAAGGCTGAAAGATAGCACAGAATGATAGAACTATAAATAGCCAAGGCAACCAGTTATATAGTCACTTATGTCCCCTTATGTCACTTATGTATGGCTCATGTTTTATAAGGGGTTTTAGCCTTTTAACAAGCTTATATTCTGTAAAACATAATTGTAGTATAATAGGTAACCCTGTACCCCATAGCAAAATATGTAAGGAGGCCTCGCTCTACCATGATCATATTAAGGAATAGATTCAGTGCAATCAAAACCTAACATAATTTTATTCCATAATGAAAAAGGATAATACACACAGTGATGTCACAGTATAGGGATAATACACACAGTGATGTCACAGTACAGGATAATACACACAGTGATGTCACAGTACTGAGATAATACACACAGTGATGTCACAGTACAGGGATAATATACACAGTGATGTCACAGTACAGGATAATACACACAGTGATGTCACAGTACAGGGATAATACACACAGTGATGTCACAGTACAGGGATAATACACACAGTGATGTCACAGTACTGAGATAATACACACAGTGATGTCACAGTACAGGGATAATATACACAGTGATGTCACAGTACAGAGATAATATACACAGTGATGTCACAGTACAGGGATAATACACACAGTGATGTCACAGTACAGGGATAATACACACAGTGATGTCACAGTACAGGGATAATACACACAGTGATGTCACAGTACAGGGATAATACACACAGTGATGTCACAGTATAGGGATAATACACACAGTGATGTCACAGTACAGGGATAATACACACAGTGATGTCACAGTACAGGATAATACACACAGTGATGTCACAGTACAGAGATAACACACACAGCGATGTCACAGTACAGGGATAATACACACAGTGATGTCACAGTACAGGGATAATACACACAGTGATGTCACAGTACAGGGATAATACACACAGTGATGTCACAGTACAGAGATAATACACACAGCGATGTCACAGTATAGGGATAATACACACAGTGATGTCACAGTACAGGGATAATACACACAGTGATGTCACAGTACAGGGATAATACACACAGTGATGTCACAGTACAGGGATAATACACACAGTGATGTCACAGTACAGAGATAATACACACAGTGATGTCACAGTACAGGATAATACACACAGTGATGTCACAGTACAGGGATAATACACACAGTGATGTCACAGTACAGGGATAATACACACAGTGATGTCACAGTACAGGGATAATACACACAGTGATGTCACAGTACAGGGATAATACACACAGTGATGTCACAGTACAGGATAATACACACAGTGATGTCACAGTACAGGATAATACACACAGTGATGTCACAGTACAGGGATAATACACACAGTGATGTCACAGTACAGGATAATACACACAGTGATGTCACAGTACAGGGATAATACACACAGTGATGTCACAGTACAGGGATAATACACACAGTGATGTCACAGTACAGAGATAATACACACAGTGATGTCACAGTACAGGGATAATACACACAGTGATGTCACAGTACAGGGATAATACACACAGTGATGTCACAGTACAAGGATAATACACACAGTGATGTCACAGTACAGGGATAATACACACAGTGATGTCACAGTACAGGATAATACACACAGTGATGTCACAGTACAGGGATAATACACACAGTGATGTCACAGTACAGGGATAATACACACAGTGATGTCACAGTACAGGGATAATACACACAGTGATGTCACAGTACAGAGATAATACACACAGTGATGTCACAGTACAGGATGATACACAGTGATGTCACAGTACAGGGATAATACACACAGTGATGTCACAGTACAGAGATAATACACACAGTGATGTCACAGTACAGGGATAATACACACAGTGATGTCACAGTACAGAGATAATACACACAGTGATGTCACAGTACAGGATAATACACACAGTGATGTCACAGTACAGGGATAATACACACAGTGATGTCACAGTACAGAGATAATACACACAGTGATGTCACAGTACAGGGATAATACACACAGTGATGTCACAGTACAGGGATAATACACACAGTGATGTCACAGTACAGGGATAATACACACAGTGATGTCACAGTACAGAGATAATACACACAGTGATGTCACAGTACAGGGATACTGCTGATTCTAAACTTTCTGCTGTGGGGGAAAATTGAAATGCCCCCCCACTTCCCCCAATATTGTTAGAAGATTAGCAAAGGCACAGGAGAGTTGAGTAAACATATCAGTGTTACTCACCTGGGTGCTGTTACAGGGCGTCCTAAATCATGTCAGACACCACTGAAGGCTATGACTCTGACATCATTTAGGAGGCCAGAAGACAATGGGGACCTGCTCTGGAGCCCGGGAGAGGTAGGTAGCACTGTTTGTTATGTTTCCTCTCCTCTCTTGGGCCTCTGCTCATAATATTCCGCGGTCCCAGGAATAAATGTTCTATTTCATACTCAGTGCTATCTCTGAGCTGTCCCATCAGAGACACTGTGACATGCCACCTGAGGCGAGATACTAGTCATCGCAGAGGTGGCTCCATTAAAGATATCATAGCACAGGTATAACACACAAATGTCATGTGGAAGAGTAAGACATAATAATGTTGGCACTTAGGTATAAGGAACATAGTTCAGGCCTAATGCTATATTGTCATGGCACAGAAATAATGCAAAAAGCAACGCCCTCTTCCATCAGTACAGTTATCACAACTGCACCGTCTGTGGAGATGTGGATGTGGGTCACTTCAGTTACTGGACCTCGTAGTACTTACAGTAATATGCCTGCTACCACCTAGTATTTACCCCATGGGAAAGGACCCCATAAAGGACGGGCCATACACTTGATTTTGCAGCGGGTTGCAGCAGCAGCTAGTCCCAATCCTGGACGACGCATACATTTTCCGTCCATTCCAGTAAGTATATACTGGACAATCACCTTTATGACCGCACTGTGCCAGTCCTTATGGAAACGTATGACTAAATTGACAACAGGTCAAAAATGTCCCATAAGTTAATTGGTAAAGATAAAGCAGTGATTTATGGATGAATCTGAACCGAGCTTTTCCCGGTGACTTGTCATTTCTTATGTATAGTCTTTACATCACATTCTGCGCGTTATGTAGAAAACTATAACTATCTCTCTTTGTGTTGATAAGTTGATTGTAGTAAGAAACCAGCAGAAGTGTGAATGCAGCTCTGGAGTATAATAGAAAATCGGGACACTATATCCTATGACTATCAGGTTTTCTCTTATACATATAATTACATTACAGTACAGGAGTTGACAAAGGACATAAAACACCAGAAAGTTTTTTCTTTTCATAAACTATCAGAGATATCTTTGTGGTTTGGAGATCGGCCAGATCTGATAATGGGCAGTACAGTAATATACCTGCCCTCACATCTCACCTACATACATACTGTTTGGCGGTATTATTTCTGGTTCACTTGTGAACCCTATTTCGGGGTTAGGATTTATATCTTTTGTGCGTATTTGTTGCCACCTAGTGGAGAATAAAAGGAAGTGCAGCTACATTGGCGGGAGTCAACATTTCACATAGCTGAAAATATACAGTAGGTCATCAGTGAAGTCATTAGGGCAGATTTATTACGACTGGCATGTAGTATATGAGATTTAATCATCATTGTACATCCCTGTTGGTTAGGGTTGAGCTAATCTTGAGATTTCAGGATCGTTTTTAAAATCCGATTTCCGTTCATTTTTCATCCAAACCCGATCCTGATCCCAATTCCGATCCTAATGCAAATCAATGGGATTTTTTAATAATCGAAAATTGGATTTTAAAAACGATCCTGTTCACTACACAGTGTGGAGTCCAAAAATTGAAGGCTTCAATTTTTGGACTCCACGCTGAGCAGTGATTAAAAAATCTGCCGACTACTTAGTGCCCCCCAACTAACCTGCACAGAACCTCTGCCGTCTTCCCTCTCGGTGTGTACTCCGCTCCCCGGAGCTCCAGGCTCCCCGGCTTCCCTAGGCGAGTATTACTGATGCTGGGAGAAGGCGGGGCTTGTTGTGGCTTAGGAGAGTGTGAGGGGGTACAGAGCGGGGAGATATGAGTGCATCACTCACATCTCCCCTCCCTGTACCTGCCCACACTCTCCTAAGCCACTACAAGCCCCACTTACTCCCAGCAGTAACACTAGCCTAGGGAGGCGGGGGCATGCACGGCGTTTTGCCATCATGTGGAAGAGAGGAGAGGACAGAAAACAACGGCCCGGAGCTCCAGGGAGCGGCAGCGACTCTGTACAGGTAAGTGAATTGAGCGATCAGGATTGGAATTCCCATCCCAATCTTTTTAGGCGGGATCGGAACCCGATTACGAACGTGAAATTTACTCGATCACCGATCGGGATTTGATCTTTTCCAATCCCAATCGCTCAACCCTACTGTTGGCTCATCTTGGGTGGTCCATGCGGCTGAATCTTAAATCTCCAGAAACTGGGAGTTGTTATTTATACCAATTTTCTAGACTAATGGTAACTCTCTTGGTCCCCAAAGGCCAGGCCATGCCCCATTCCTTGCCCAGCCTACTCTGGCAAGCAGAGCTGGACAAACCTCATGAGATTTGGTTCAGTAATATTTGTAAGGTTCGCCCACCAGTTAGGTTTCCGAACAAACTTGATGGGTCCAATTGGAAGTGCTGCTATTGAACTTCAGACAGCAGAGAATAATAACGGAGGCCCATGGGAAGTGCAGGGGAGATGTGGTGTCCTTCCCTCACCTATCCTGGGCTCTCTCACAGCATCCAGGCTTCTTCAGAGTGTCTTTGGTCCCCTACCGGCCTCTTGGGTGATGTCAGCAGGACCTGTGATTGGGCCTAAGTGGTCACATGGGGCATTCCGACATCATGTCACTTGAATGCAAGCATCATGATCTCAGAATGCCCCACATGACTGGAGCTCATTGGTCCCCCAGGGCCACTGATGTTCCCCAGGACACTAGAAGGAGACAAAAGGCACAAGGATAGGTAGCCCTGGAAAGGTGAGGGTGACTATGAGCTCCCCGGGTCCTCTACTTGTTATACTCTGGGGCCTGAAGAGACCCCAAACTATAATAATGATTCATGAGTGGTGAACCCCAAAACGAACCTGAGATGTTTGGACAATTTGTATTGAACCCCACTCCTTATAAACCAATTCACTAATGTCTAGTGGTAAGGACAGTGCAAATGGGGGAAAAAATAAGTTTGCTTAGTTTTTGCGACTGCAAAGTGTTTCCTCCTCTTTGCTGAACTCCTGAAAATGGTACATGAGGAGGAACTCCGCACAAAGAGATATTTACAGCTGGTATTGGGCTCAATAGTAGTTACTGTAAATTCCTAAGCACTGAGCTGCCCCTAGTGGTGACTGCGGGGAACCAGCTTTATCATTGTGAGTTTGTGGGTTTGTGTGTTTGGATGTTTGTTCCTCAATCACAGCCAAACAGCTGAACGGATTTTGGTGAAATTTCACACACACCTACATATTTCCCAGGAAGGTGCAATAGGCTACTTTAAATGTGGGTCACTCACCCCAAATCGCCACCGTCACCCTTCAAAAATCCCTCCAGGCTCGGCTATAGAAGCTGGCATTCTGCCAGCGCTGGTCTGTCCACGCTCCTCCTATTGGTGCATGGCAGGCTGTGGGCGGGCTATAGAGCCAGGGCTGCGGCACCATAGGTTGGGGGCTGAATGTGGGCGTGCCGATTCAGCAGGGACACACTGAACAACATGGCAGCCGCCCACAGAGTCCTGAAGCCGCAGCTATACCAGGCTGCCTACACACATCACGGAGGCTAAGGAGGAGGCTGCTGCACCCCACTCAACATATACAGGTCAGTTCAGCGGGGGGAGGGGGTGTCCGGGGGGGAGGGAGTGTCCCCCGGTCGGTCTCCCCAGCTCCCCAGCTTCAGTTCCCCCCCCCCCCCACATCGGCCCCCTGTGTAGTACGACTCACCTTTGTCTTTGTCCTCCGCTGCTGCCTGTGCTGGCTGAGTGCACACACTTCTCGTGCTGCTGTCTGTGTCCTATATGAAGCACAGCAAGCTCTAGTGTCAGGTTGCTATGTCGCCGGGCCTGCTCTGCTACATATATGCCACAGGCAGCAGCACGAGAAGTGTGTGCACTCAGCCAGCACACACAGCAGCGCAGGACAAAGACAAAGGTGAGTCGTACTACACAGGGGGCCGATGTGTGTGTGTGGGGGGGACATGAAGCTGGGGGCAGAGATGGGGGAAATGAGACTGGGGAGCAGAGATGGGGGTGAAAGAAACTGGGGGCAGAGATGGGGGTGAAAGAAACTGGGGGCAGATGAAGTGAACTGGGGGCAGAGAAGGGGAGACATGAAGCTGGGGGCAGAGATGGGGGGGACAAGATACTGGGGGCAGAGATGGGGGGGACAAGATACTGGGGGCAGAGATGGGGGGGACAAGATAATGGGGCCGAAGAGGGGGGGACATGAGACTGGAGGGCAGAGATGGGGGGGGAAGAAACTGGGGGCCGGAGAGGGGGGGACATGAGACTGGGGGGGAAGAAACTGGGGCCAGATGAAGTGGACTGGGGGCAGAGAAGGGGGGACATGAAGCTGGGGGCAGAGATGAGAGGAGAACAAACTGGGAGCAGAGACGGAGGGGACATGAAGCTGGAGGCACAGATGGGGGGGACAAGATACTGGGGGCACAGATAGGGGGACAAGAAATATAAGCGGCTCGGCGCCACCGCCAGACCGCAGACGAAGTCGCGGCTAACTGCTAGTGCATAATAAAGAAGAAAAATGGGAGCTATAGAGCTGTATAGGGGAGATGTGTCTATATAAATATATTGAGAATCTGTGTATGCCCCAGAAGAAAAGCAATCAGTTCACACGGAGTTAACGGGCACGCATTCTGGCACGTATACACATGTCAGAATGTCAGCACTCAAAACAGAACCCATTCATTTCAATGTGTCGTTACGGGCGTATAACGTTATACGCCGTTATACGCCCGTAACGACACATTGAAATGAATGGGTTCTGTTTTGAGCGCTCACAGTCTGGCAAGTGTATACGTGCCAGAATGCGTGCCCGTTAACTCCGTGTGAACTGGCCCTTAGGCCACGGCCATACCATACTTTTGTGTCCATTCAAAAAACAGACAGAATCAGATTTGGTTTGTTTATTTTTTATCATTAATATCTATGCAAACAACATTTGCATCTGTTTTTTTTTATGTACTGTAGATTGTGAGCCAACATAGAGCTCACAATGTACATTTTCCCTATTAGTATATCTTTTTTGGAATATGGGATGGAAATCCATGTAAACACGTGGAGAACATACAAACTCCTTGCAGATGATTTTTTTGCCCTTGGTGGGATTTGAACACCAGGACTCCAGCACTGCAAGGCTACAGTGCTAACCACTGAGCCACCGTGTGGCCCCACATCTGGGTTTTTTGCATACAATAAATGAATGTAAAAACGCCTGATGTGAACAGATCCTTACTTACCTCTCCTGGGCTCTGTTATGATGTTTGGTGCAGGTTCCCTTCCTTTTCTGACTTATTCCGGCCTCCTGAATGATGTCACTGGTTCTGGGTGACCACTAAGCAATTAGACAAAGGCTAAAGCACAACCTCGGCCCTTAGTGGTCTCCCGGGGCTGGTGGCATCATTCAGTATATCAGAAGAAGCCTGATAGTGTGTCCTTGTCCTTATATGTATCTGATATATCTCTTGGTGACGGAGATAAGTGTCGGTGTCTTAGTTTCTGTCTCTAGGCTCAAGCACAAGTTATGGGGGAAACGTTATTTATTTCCTTCTCAAACTTTAATAACCTTTTTGTGCCATTTTTCAGAGATTACGGAGATCTCCCCAGTGACTTCTAACCACAATTTCCCATCTACATGGAGCCGAGAATGTCAATTAATTAGGAGAAAATCCTCTGATATTCATCATTGTTTATAAATGCAGAAATAAAACTTCTTCCATATCTACACCCTTTCTTTCTTTCTTTCTTTCTTTCTTTCTTTCTTTCTTTCTTTCTTTCTTTCTTTCTTTCTTTCTTTCTTTCTTTTTTTCTTTCTTATCTATCTATCTATCTATCTCCTATCTATCTATCCATCTATCTATCTATCTATCTATCTATCTATCTATCTGTTATCTATCTATCTATCTATCATCTATCTATCTATCTATCTCCTATCTATCTATCTATCTATCTATCTATCTATCTATCTATCTCAAACTCAACATGGAGAAAACGGAGTTCATCATCTTCAGCCCATCCTGTATGGCCCCTCCACCTGACCCATCTATCAAAGTTAATGGAACCACAATTACCCCTGTCCCACAGGCCCGATGCCTTGGGGTAACCCTGGACTCTGAACTATCCTTCAAGCCACATATTCAAGCCCTCAACACCTCCTGCCGCCTCCAGCTCAAGAACATCCACCGAATTCGCCCCTTCCTCACCCAGGAAACTACCAAGATGCTCGTCCAGGCCCTCATAATCTCCCGCCTAGACTACTGCAACACCCTTCTCCATGGACTCCCAGCTAACACCCTCGCCCCCCTCCAGTCCACCTTAAACTGCGCTGCTTGCTTAATCCACCTCACCCCCCGATCCTCATCGGCCGCTCCCCTCTGCCAGTCCCTCCACTGGCTACCAATAGCCCAGCAAATTGAGTTCAAGCTACTAACGCTAACATACAAAGCCACCCACAACCTGTCCCCTCTATATATCTCTGACCTCATCTCCCGCTACCTGCCCACACGTAACCTCAGATCCTCCAATGACCTCCTACTCCGCTCTGCTTTCATCCA